>NW_010230185.1:12448-26213 GCF_000690775.1 Eurypyga helias | reverse complement strand
GGGGCGGGGAGAGGGACGCGGGAGGCCCCGGGGTAGCAAAAAATTAGGAGTTTTCCCGTTTTTTTCGCATTGATCTCGTCACTGTCCCCCTCCTCCGTGGCTCTGGCTGGGGTTTGGGAACCGTCCTCTTCCAACCGAGTTTTCCACGGTGCCTCTGGCTTCCGTCAGCTCAAACAGGCATCCAAGACAGGCCCCCAAAATGCCGATCTATTAATGGCGTTAACTTAATGAAACCTGCAGCAGACGTGAAAGCTGTCACCCGGTTAAATCACTTTTAAATGAGCGCTGTCATCCGTAGGAACGAAGGGGATTGCAGCCTGGGGGGAACGCGCCGCTGGAAAGCGGGCCGAGCGGCGGCGGGGCCGGATGTGCTGAAGGAGAGCCAAACACTCCTGCCACAGCTCCATCCGCACCAGTACAACGGGAACAGGCTGAAACCAGAGTTTCTAGTCTTGCTGGCAAAAGAAGACACGAAACCAAGAGAACACCCCCAAGCAGACGCTTGCCTTCACCGCTGAAGCGGAGATCTTCTCAAGGCAACATCGCTTCACCGGCCCCAAGAGCTGTGATTCCCAAGGAGCTCCCCAGCAGGAGCAACCATTTGCACGCTTCCCGCGAATCCTCCCGCGCTGCTCAAGCTCTGGCCAGGATCTTCCGTTCCCCCCGTGCTGCGCTGGGAAGCTGGGGGCCGACCGGAGCCGCGTTTAACAGCGCCGTGCTTGAGGAGCAGGCTCAGGCCCTCCCTCAGGGTCGACAGGTCCTGCGCTGCCCACCTCGAGCCAAATGGGTTGATGGGCTAACGGAGCCCGACAGTTGGGACATCCTTTCAAATCTGAGGGTGTGATGTGACCCACCTGCCCTGACTGCGCTTTAACTTCTCCTGTGATGAAAAATGGCAGTTTTTATAGGGCATCCAGGAGGGCTTGTGATCCATCAGCCTTCCACAGTTACCCCCACCCACTGTATTTATAAGCTTTGAAGGGCAGGGGGGAGGGGGTAACTAATAACTTGAGTGTGGGTTACGCCTACACAAAATTGGAGGGCTGAAGGAGTCGGGTGAGGACCACAGAGGGTGAAGAGAGGGTGGGTGTGAGCACGCACATCCTCTCAGAAGTGGGTGCTTCATTCTGCTCTAGTTCCAGATGCTCATACATCTCCCAGCCTGGTGAAGCAAGATCTGCCCTGAAGCAAGATGTAGCTTAATACAAGACTGCTGCCACAAAAGTCAAATTCAAGTTGGCAGGATGTACCCACGTCGGGCTTTTGGAGACCTTAGCACCCAGATGAACTCATCCACAGGCAACCTAAGGTGAAGCAAATACTCCTTTTCCCAGTGTAGCTGCAGCCACTCTGCTGAACAGCCCTCCACACAGGGCCAAACCCCAAACGAGTCAGAATGCAGACCAATGCCCTTTTCCTTCACCTACACCACTTTGGTCACTGCACTGGCTATATCTCATTTGTACCCGACGGATCATGAAGGCCTTTTTGCACACAGACTGTTCCTCCCCACCTTTTCCTGTCCGGTTAGAGAGCTTTGCTGGGACACCGGCAATGCACCAGCAAGCCACACTCAGCTGTGAGGTTTTCCCTTCCATCCCCTCCCAGCCCACCCTGCGGGGGTCCAGCTGGGGGTCAGTCGCATCCTTGGACATCCCTCTTCGGAAATGCTGTGCCCTGAAAAAAATCATTACTGCCACCTTACGGTTTTTCCTAGCTTGTAGCCTCTCTTCTGACGTGGGGGAGGGGAATGAAAGAAAGAAAAAAAAGACCGATTCAGGTTTTGGCAGCTCTCCTGTCACAGAACATTCCACACTTGCACATGAAAGGGATTTTTTAGCAAACCAGAGCAAAGCATCAAAAAAACAAACACAAACAATTACCAAAAAATTGCCCCGCTCAGTAGTTTTTCCGACTGCTGCTAGTGGCTCAGTGAGAGGCTGGTTCATTGCCTAATCCTGAGCTCGGAGAAAGACAGTTCATCTTTAAGCTTGCAGTGTTATTGGCCCAACTACAGAGGATAAGATTTTCCTTAAGTCTTTGCCCAAGGCCTAACGATGACTCCAAAAACAACAAATCGCCTTGAGGCTGGAAATTTTGGTTCAGAGAGATTTTGTTCGTGTTCCGTAAACGATACGCAAATATTCATCCGGGTGGATGGAAAACGCTTAAAAACTACATAATGCAGTGAAGGCGACCAATCCCGAGATGGAAATAATGTATTTAATTCTTTGCAGCACTGCTGTCACTTCAGCCAGCTGCCAGCTGCGACGCCGCTGATAATCTATTAAGCAGCTTGGGAGATGAAACCTTCCGAAAGCAGAGATCACAAAGAGTTCACTCATTTCTCTGCAGTAGAAAAGGAAGTGGGTGGGGAAAGGGGATGAAAGGATGAAACACGCAGCTCGTACTCCTCTGGCTTCAGGATGAAAGCTTTGCTTGAAAAAAAAAAAAAAACACCAACCCCTGGTAATGTCATACTTCCTTTGTGAGAAATGGTGTCAAGGACGTGGAGCGAGCAGCAGTCGGAGGTGTTCTGTGAGCCTGAGTATCGTTGTTACATGGCAGCTCTTAATTTTAATCCAAGAGGCCTTCTCTGGGCCTGTGGATTGGCCAAGTAGCCCAGTCAGGATGCTGAGAATCCTGTTTAATAACCAGTGGCTAACAGAACAGCGCAAGAAAAGCAGCAGAAATGGATTTCCCATTCATTTTGGGACTTGCTTCTGCAAGCATCACGAAAACTCTTCCCCTGCGATTCGGTCACGTGCTGAGGTACTCAGTCTCAGTGACAGCCACAGCAGGGTTGTCTCTGTCCTTCAGTTTTTGGGGTTTCGTATCGCTCATTAGCTCTTTGCAGGCTAAACGAGGGGCATCTACGCTCTTTGCCATCAGGTCCACCTCTGTAGCATTTCAGGTATGCAAAAAGGACATTTTTATGCTATGTGTAGTGCAGATGTGAAAGGATGTCTAAACCTGGTATTTAAACCATGGAAAGACTATGAAGTCAGTAAATACAGAGCAGGAACTGAGAAAAATTTCTGTTAGGCTGTTCCTCTGGATTGTAGCTTGAAAAAGAACCTGGAGGGTTTTAACTTACCTCCATAGCCAGCAGGGGTTTGATAACACCAGGAGAGCTCTGGTGCTGCAATTGTTAGCATAACTTGTGCAAATATTTCAAGTTCCCACCTCTTTTTATTACAGGGAAAAACACTTGAAATCTATCTAATCAAACGCTCACAAGTAGTCACATCCCACGGACAGCTGAGATAGGCCCGACGAAAACGGAAACCACATTTGTTAACGCTGATACAACTTCAGCTCGGCTCCTGCCAGCCAAACTGCACGCTGGCACTTCGTTCTGCCGAACACTGACTACCCCGACTTCCCCTGGGCCGAGGGGTCTGGCCAGGCAGAGCAACTCGCAGACAAACCTGGGATTGCTTCAGGAAAATATGCACAGAAAGGTTACTGCAGCCACACTCCTGCAAGGAGAAAACCAGCCACAGGCTGCTGGAAATTTATACTGCAAAGAAAATGAAAAGCTCCCCCCAACCGTGCGTTTCTCCCCTGACGTGGGGACATCCCACTGACCCCAGACGTGAAACAGCGGGTAACGCTCCCCCTTCCCTGCCCCTGCCCACGCAGAGCTGCTTTCCTCACCCAGCCAGGGGGGTTTCTGGTTTGCAGATTTGTGTGTAAAGCCAAGCAAGGCCAGGGGGTAACACAGGACCGCAGGTTTGACTCTCAGGTACGTTACCTCTGGAAAAGCTAAAGCAATAGAACAGCAGGGTAGAAGCAAGCGTGTCACAGCATCTGTGCCCGCGCCTGGGGTGCAGCACTCGGCATGCTGGTCACCGGTGCCTCGAGGGAATGTCCTGTCAAGGAAACAAACAGCTGTGACCTTCCCGTATTTGCAGCCTTACTCTCATCAATATCCCTACGTGTTATTCTGCCAAGAACCAGGAGAGGGTGCTGTGAAATTTGGCTATTATTCCATTTATCCGGCAAGCAACGGCACTCTGTAAAATGCCTTTCCCTGTTCCATCGCCCGCCACCCCAAGCCCCTCAGGATCGGGCACATTAACTCCCGGCTGAAATGGATTTGCCACACTGGTCAGTCAAGACACAAGAGCACCGACGAAAAGCATCTCTCACTTCGCTCTGGTCAAGTTCCTAAATCGGAGCGATCAGGAGTCACGCTGCTGAGCACTCGGATGACAACACAGCAAAGTACCATGGATCCTTTGGATAAAGGGTGCCCTGCAGCTCGCTTTTAACTGTGGCTCTGCCAAACGAGGCCTTAGACATTAGGGGTGTTGGATTTAAAACAAGAGGGACCGTCTCTGGGACAGGGAAATGAACACTACCACATAAACAATCCTCTGGGGTGTCAGGGGACAGACACTGGGCAGAAGTGGGCGACTTTAAGACTTGCCGCTCTGCTTTAGGATGAAGAAAGGTATAAATGATTTATAAAAGCAGGAATATAACCCTTTCCAGCTCTGAAACACAGTCACAGAATCACAGAACAATGAGTCCTCTCTCTGCACCACAGAACTAATGCGTTTTTTACCAGATGCAAATGCTACCCACTTAAAATCCATCTGAATCTTCAGTAAAAATACAAGTCCGTTCTGCACCGCTCCCCAAACCTCCTTCTCTCCCTCCCTAGAGTTTTTCAAACTCTCCTCCACATCAAGGGGTTCACACCTTGAAGCAAGCGCACTAGTAGGAATGCAAAGGGAGCAAGGAAACAGGAGGAGATGAAGACAGTACAAGAAGCATCTTCTGCTGCTCAAGTGACGCTGCGATTTGTTCAGACAACAGCTCGCTCAGAATGAAACTCCCCGTGTCATCCCTCTTCCTATCTTCCAAGAGCAAAACACGTTGTGACAGAACACAAGCAACTGTGTTAACAAGGAGTGAAAGCAGAAAATGGGATAACTATGGGATACAAAGTGATCACGGCCCAAACTGTGTTCAAAACGTAAAACAACTGTCAGCACACAGACTTGGTGTATCTATAGAATGTTTTAATTTTGAGCTGAGAAACACACAACAGGGTAGAGTTTAAGGCATGCAATCAGGCACGAAACTTCTTTTGTTCTTTGTGCTCATACCTCCAGTGCAAGTTCTACGAAAAGGAGCAAATCCTAACTTTAATGTCTACGTAAAAAGCAAGTCTGAGTACCCACTTACAGCCCGAGGTTCGACGCAACATCTGGTTCCTAGAATGGAGGATTTACTGGGAGGGAAACTCAGTTCTTTCTCTGTGCAACTTGTTTTGCGTCACATAGATAAAGTGTTGTATTTCACAGAGTTTGATCAGTGATATCAACAGAAGCAAAACAACCTTCTCCACATACATACATCCTGCAAGTACAGACACCTGCTTGCATGGATTTACTTTGATTGGAAAATACAAATAATCTAATGGACAGGGAAAACCCCTTTGATTTCTGCACCTTGCAAGCCTAGTTCATAGAATCATGGAATGGTTTGGGTTGGAAGGGACCTTAAAGACCATCTAGTTCCAACCCCCCTGCCATGGGCAGGGACACCTTCCACTAGACCAGGTTGCTCCAAGCCTCATCCAGCCTGGCCTTGAACACTTCCAGGGATGGGGCATCCACAGCTTCTCTGGGCACCCCATCCCAGTGCCTCACCACCCTCTCTGGGAAAAATTTCTTTCTGATATCCAATCTAACCTTCTAAAACACAAACCAAAACCAGACACCACAAATAAGAGAGACAACGAGGCAATGAACTTTTTACTGCTGAGGCAAAAGAGCAACTCAAAGATTAAGAATTTTCTGGATTTAGGTATATTATCCTAGAAACTTCACAGGTATTGAAACAAACATCACGGGCATTGGGATGCTGCTAAAAAATGCATTTCCATTCGAGCAACGTTTGGTTGGTAGTAGCGTAAAGCACCTTTGTGTCTACTCCTGTGGGGCACTTGCTCTCAACCAGCAAATAAGAGAGTACCTCATAGGGAGCATATTGCCAGGGAAAATGTTGTTTATAAGCAGCTACAAATAAGCATTTTCTCTCTTTAATGCCCTACCGTTGTTTGTACAGCTTCTGGGGGTTTTATTATTATTACTTTAAAGCGTGACAGTCAAAGACTCTTCTCCCTTACTCGTGCATTTTGAAAATCAATATGATTAAAAATGAATCTCCTGTGCATCCATGTGATGAATGTGGTAAGAGCTCATTCCGCATTTTTCCCGTGAAGGTCTCCATCCTGCATTTTTCGATACCGCTAAGACTTCAGCTGCAATTACCAGGAAGAGACAAATCCCAGCTCCTAAACGTGCTTAAGCTGCCCAGTCCCAAGGACTTCAGTGGCATCACAAGTTCCATCTTCTGCTGCAGCAGGCGCTAAAGAGTTGGTTATTACAGTGAATTTTCAAAAGAGGCAATCCTGAGAATACAAATCCAGTCCAGAACTGGATGGTCCCATTTCCTAGGCCGCATCACAACGAAAGGATTCATGCACGTGTTTACTTCGTTCCTATTCAGCAGAACACTGAAAATACAACTTATACGTGAGGTCAAATACCACTGAAAGTGTCTGAAGCAAGATTATGACTTCACCATTAAATCTTTTGCGAGCATAAAAGGAAAATTAACTCAGTGCATAAGAGTTACATCCTAAAACATGCATACAGAGGCACTGACCTCTTGTCCGATTTTCTAAACATGAACAGGCCACTTAGCTCTGGAGAAAGAATCAGAACTCCCATTCCCACTCTCACATCTAACTAGGGAGGAGCCCATGGAAACAATTTTCTTCACACACTACCCACACAAGAGTGGCTCAGAGTTAAAAGCAATCAAGTCCACCGTGTGTTTACATCCTCAAAACCAATTCAGACTTCGTTTTAAAACACTGATAGCGACAGCAAAGTATAAAACATATCTGGTCTTTCTGACAAAAAAGAACTACAAAATGATCAAAAGCTAACTCTGCATTTAGATTAGCCAGCACATAAACACAACTTCAAGAAAAGCAGTGCAAAAACGGAAAAGTAAACAATGAGAGAACATGGAACAGCTAGACTACACGCTGCGAAGCTTGTGCACAGAGCACGTACCTAATGTGCCTCCCCAACTTAAACTGCAATTTAGTAACACTGCACTGAACTAAAAATCAAAAAGTATGTATGAATGGATGAAAAACTGCATGGCAAAACGTGCTCTGCAGCTCTGACACAGTCCCAGGAGGACACGCAAGGCTCATTGGGAGCATCTTCCTTTACCACTCTGACATTTCATCTCTGATTGCTCTGGGTTGAAACAAATACCCCTTCATCTCACGCCTGATGTGAGAACAGCTGTTCCCCCTGTTCCATTGCAGCTATCGAAAGTTTCAATTAGGAAATCCTGAAACACATCTCTGGGGCCAACAAAACAGGCAAGGTGATTTCAGTAAAACAATGCCGGGCTTTGTTGGCTGGCCCTTTGTCAAAGTACTCTTACCGCAGAGAGCGGGATTGCTCAGGAGGCCTAGGAGAGACCCGATGCTTCCCGATACCGGCAGCTGACGCTGATGTTACGCTGACATGGAGGACATGCCCTGGCCGAGCTGCCCAGAGTGGGCTACTAACTGTCAGGTTCCTAATGGCTGTTAGAAGTTCCTCAAAGAGTCTCTCTAACTTAAGAGCTTTTGTTCCCAAGGGAATACAGGCTAGCCCATCCTCTGAAGAAGGTGATTGTCTACTGCAAAAAAATGGGGAAAACATAAGAAACAGAGAAATTAAAATCTTGACTAAAGAAGCGTCTTGTTCCAACAATACAGGCAAAGCAAAACAGATATCACCTTGCAAGAACAAAGGAAGGGATGGGATTCTACTGTGCTTAACCCTGAAAGATGCTGCCCCTTCGCAGTTACGTTTGCTGTGATGTGCTCGTCCACAACGTTCTGTGAAATGTATTCCTAAATAGCTTCTCCCAACAATTCAGGATGTAAAAGCCAGTCACAAATAAAAATCACAAGGCAAAAAGAAAAAAAAAACAATGACCCTGTCTCCCATTTCTCATCATCATGATGCATCACAAAAGAAAACACAAAACCTGAAAGCATTTTAACTTGTGAAATATGAAATGCAATTCATGCTATGGAGGAATACCTCTGCCTTCCAGCTAGGAAACAGTCTTTCCACGGGTACTTGGTTATTAGCTATCATGCAAAAACAATTAGTTGTTCAAGCAATTAAGAAAGCAAGTATCTCCTAAAAAGGTTTTGAGCTTTTCAAGCCCTAAATGCAACTGCTATAAAACCTAGACTGTTCCTGAGTGTAATTTAGTTACTGTATTGTCTCTCCTGAAGAGATTCGTTGTATCATGTGTTGTAAATTCTCGATGCTCTCTTAGCTGCAGTCTGAGCCTCTGGTGAATTCTCCTCTTGCTCCTCGCACTTCTTGTGGTTTAGGAATATGTCTGACTTTAAGAAGCGGCTGTAGCTGTCGTATTTCATGAGATTGAATATCTGGTAAGAAGGGGACAAAACCACAAAACCAGTGAGTAAAACTACTTCTTAAATGAGAAGGACAGTGCATGAATTCTAACATATTTTTGTCCTGCTAGTGCTAAAGCATTACTAGAAAGCATGACATAAAAACACACTTCACACTCTCACAAGGGGCTGCGTGCAGCAAGCAGTACTGCAGGTTTCACAGTCGCCGTTTTGCAGTGATGTCCATTTTAGTTTAAGAATCAGATCATGGTTTTCACAACAGCCAGCGTTGAAAACCTAATCCGTAAGGTGAGAGGCAACATGCCATGGTCACTAGGTAGGGTTGGGGAGCTGATGATGAGATAAGTGCATGTGTGGACAAGCCAGGACATTACCCGGCCCCCTCCCACAGCAGCCTTAAGAGTCACCAGCAGTAAACCCTCACGAGGCCGTCCTGCTGGCAGGGTGGCTGGGAGGTTTTCAGAGGGGTGAAGCAGAGCTGGAGAAAAAGAGGTACCTTTTAGGCACCTTTCTGACCCCAGTTACTTTGGAACATTACAGAATAGCTCATTATACACACAGAGCACTTGATAATTAAGAAAAGCCTCTAAATGATTTACACAAATACCAAACCAGCAAACTCAATCTAGACTGAAACAACCAGTTTAAACGATGTTTCTTAACCTTAAGCCAATCTTCCCCTCTTTTTTAGACTGCTGCACAACTGAATGCCAAGACGGGTCTCAGGCCACATCAGAAATGTTGCAGGTACCTGCCACAAAGAGCTGACGCAGTACAGATGTAATCTGCCAGTGGTTTAAAACTGGTGATGGAATAAATCTGTGCCATTAGGCTTTTTGCTATCCCAAGACCTGCCCCCCCTTCTTACAGCCAGTATACACTCAGCATGGAAGCACAAACTCAGCGCCGAGTATATCTTTTCTCTACCAGGGCTTGAGTTTAGGCTCGTCCCGCAACACAACTATGTTCTCTTATTATTTATACCCATTTCAGACAAAAAAAAACCCAGTAGAACTCCAAATTTGGAGTTTTCTGAAAACAAAAGGGCTTGGGAGAAGAGCCTGGAATCTGTTCAGGTGTCAAGGTCAGGACTATATTTTGCTTGGTCTTGAAACAGAGGGGAAGGACAAAAGCAAACCTCAAAACTGTAATTAAGGCAAACGCAAAGCCTACATCATCCTCTGTTTATTACTTCACTGGCAGAGCCTCTCTGAGTCATGCTTCACGACTGACTATGCCTTATGGCCCCCAGAGTAACAAAATTTCCAAGATGAATTTCTGGATTTTAACCTGCACATGTGGATAATCCGTGTGTGGATACTGAAGCTTTACCCTGACAGGCCTCATTTCTAACTGCTACTACAACCAGGTAAGACAGCCTTTTGTTAGGAGGAAAAACAGTAACAATCTCAAACTGCTTTTTCATTTCACATCCTCAAGGAACCTGGACAGATAAAGGCAAACACTCAAAACTTAACTGCTCTGGTCTGTGCGTTTGCTGAAATATCCCCCTTGTAAATAAATTAAGTGTTTTCCTAACCGCTGTTTGTTTACATATTTAAATATTTAAGTTTGTGTTTGAAACAGTGGAAATCTGGCTTTATAAGCCACATATTGGAAAACTAAAAATCCCCAAACACTCTCTCAGTGTAGACCCATATCAATGCAGTTAAGTAAAGTCAAATTACACCTCCTGGCATTGGCAAACTACAATATAATTAAATTTATCCATGTAGCTCAAGAGAAAAAATTGTAAGGAAGACATTGCCTGTTAAAACATCGTAAGTCAGTGTTACAAACTTAGACCCTTCTTGTTCCCGCTATCATTTAAATCATCTTCCACAGAGAAAGAGCCCGGAAAGATCAAAATCTTCTGAAGTCTGGTCAGCCAAATGCACAGAACAGAACAGATTTTCATAATCACATGTAAAAGCAGAATTCTCTTTCTCCCTCCCATTCCCTTCTCTCATCACTTCCATGGAGCAAGAACATTTACCCCGTAAGTATTTTGAAATCAAGATATCTATGAACCACTCTAAAACCACTTAATTGAGCAGGAACAACTCCCCCCCAGGCGATTGAAGGCCACCCCATGAGCAGAAAACCACACCCCACAACTAGCACCACCTAAATCCGTAGGGCTCTGCAGAACTGAAGTTAGTTCCCAGTAATGGTGTAGACCAGACTGTGGCTTTCAAGCTCTGCTTTTTTCTACTTCAGACACAGTGCCAGCAGTAGTTAACACTGTTCTTTAGAGAACAAATTATACCACTCTTCATAACTTTATAAGGACTGAAAACTAGAGAAGACCATAATTCTTCCTGAGCTATTAACTAACAGCAATAAACAGAAGCTTCAAGTATTGGAAACCTGCAACAACCCATAAATGCTCTGCATTTGGGTTTAAAAGCTCAGACTTTCTTCCCACAATAGTGGGATTCCTCCACCACTGGTCGAGCATGTTCCCAGTTCAGGTATTACTAACCCCTGGCTGTTCATGTGCACGACCATTTGTAACACCGCAAAACACTAACTCCAGTAGTCTCTCCAGCTTCACTCTCATATCAATGCCCCTAAATGATAGTGCTTAGGTTGACCAGAACATTTTCTTTCCCTTCCCCCAAGTCAGTTGTTCTTCCATGCAAAACTTTGCTTCTTCACATGGAAACGGAGTTTCCAGACATTTCCACTGCTAATGACTTGGAACCTGCTTGAAAGACAGCAAAGCCTTTGCTCCTCAGGCCACTTCAATTATCCAGCCAGTGCCCAACTAACACATTCAATACCCGACATGAAATGGGTTGAAAACACTATTAAAACTAGCGTGGTGTTTCTCCACAAAAGAGCCAAATGGAAAATACAGGTAGTGCTGAGGATGGTACAGAACTTAAAAATAGTACAGACTGCAAGTGCTGGAAAGCCGCAGATAAGAATGACTCACTTCATAACTTAGGCTTTAAAATAAGCTAAATATCAAGAAAATTTACAACCAAAAGACACGCCTGCAAAATTTCACCTGATTTCTACCCGACCTCCCAAGTTCTACAGGAAAAGGCAAAGCAGATACCAACTCCTCTTTTAAGTTTTGTGTGTTAGAGACGACGAGGCTTTTCAGGAAACTGCACCATATTCATATCAATAGAAATACCAAAGCAAAGCAAAATGAAGAATCTCAAGCTCTCAAGGATACCAGTGGCAACTGCGGAAACAAATATCAGCAATGACTCAGTGCAAGTGAACACACAGGAAAACGTAGGCACAGTTACTCAGCTGTGTGATTCTCAAGCTACCGGCAGGAGAAAACCTCATCCAATTTTCCAGGAGAGTCCTCAACCAGGATTAGCACGGTTGCGCTGACTCTAACTAACTGGTCCTAGTTAGATGGGGCCAGGAACCTGGGTTACAGTGTGCCCACCCTCTGAGCAGCTGCATTCATAACCCCAGTGTGGAAGCAGCTCAGCTCCCGATTCAATCTGTGCCACAAGTAGCAGCAGGCAGATTCCCAGCTTTCCTACCCTCGTGCTTAGAAAGCAGCTTCTATTAAAAGCAGACAAAAGCTGAAGAAACTGTGTTCTTGAAAGAAAATAACTTTACCTGGTCCTGCAGCTTCTGAAACATGAGAGGGTGAGGCGTCTCCAAAATGGTCTCGTTCAAACGGGACTGTCCTTCAACATTGACCTGGGAGGAAGCTTTGCTGGACAGGAAGGTCATGTAAATCTCTTTCGCTTTTTCTTGCATCTGCAAAAGGACATATTTATTTAAATAATTACTTGCTGTGGGAATATTCTCTGTATTTGTTAATGTTTTATTGGAGACTGCCTTGGGTCACCCACTTCTTGAGGTCCACGTCTTAAAACCAAAACACAGCCTCAATTAAAAAAAGAAGTAACAAAACAAACATACATAGATTAGCTTATTTATGAATATTCATTTGCACTGGAAGAAAAACATCTCCGCAGGCCAGCTCCTGCACTGACATTAGTAGAAGCTACTGGTGTTCGGCACTCGGGTAAAACCGCAGGTTGTGATGTTTGAATCTGAGAGTTCAGCGTAGAACTGCTCACCATCATCAACTGGGCCTTGTCTTCACTATTTAGACGACTATTTTTACTACTAGATAGCCAGCATGTGCACGGAACCCAGAGGAAGAAACACTGTGCAAACTTACTACAAGGCAGAACTTAGCAAAGTCAGCGTATAATCCAGGTACTACCGCCAGATAACCGCGTCATGCTACACGCTTCATCGTAACTCTCTTTTTACTTCAGGGTAGCTCACACACAACACTGACCACGTGATTAAAAAACCCCAACAAGTAGTTTTTGGCCAATGGTAAAGATAAGACTCTCAAGAGCCTCTGAAAGCTGATGAATAAGCGTAGGTGTGACTTGCATAAAGCAGTTTGTTAGCGTTTGCCGCGATTTCTGCAATCCTCTTTCAGCCTTCTCTTGCTAAATCAGTACCAGCGATAACATTGTGACCCTACCTAGCATCTTGCAGCTTCAAAGCAGTAAACGAGTGGCCACAATCTGCCCAAATCAAATGCTAGCTCCCCCTTGATAAGGTCAGCTAACAGAAAGCCGAGCCCGGGCGGCAGAAAAGCGTCCCTGCTGCAATTCCAATTCTGCATGCTGCGAATGAGGCCCATGCAGCAGCAGGCACTGTACAGTCCCGAGACACCAGCGCTCCCCATCCTACACCTAACGAGCAACCGCATCCCTGGACCAGCACGAATTGAAGGGCTGATCTTGGGTGGGGAGTGGGCTCGAAGAAGGAGGCATTTAAACCCTTCCCCACGAAGGAGTCACAGAACTGCTTTCATGTTTTACAGCTGAGAATCAACATTTGGGGATAATCAGAAGAACAGCTATATGTGTCGGACAATTCACAAGGCCTACAGAGTTAACTCTCGCCCTGCAGGAGGTGACACACATTTTCCAGGAGCATTCTTTTTTAAACCAGATTGTTCATCTGCTGAGTAAAGCATCACATGTCGGGTGCATTAGGTGAAGTGTTCGTAACACTTTCCCATCTTTCCAGTTTGACGGATCAGGGAACACTGGGCTCGTTTAGAACAGGCATGGCTGACCATTAATGCAATCCATCAGAGGTGTGACTGTTTTAACGGGGAAAGCTAACACCCTAACGCAGACAGAGTGAGGTACCTTTAGCTATTATCGCATGAGCAAGCATCCGTGTTGTACTCTGCCAGTCCTACCTAAACAACTTCTGAACCTGTTGTATTAAGAGGGGCAAAGGGCTGAGAAATACTGATTCAAT
>NW_010230185.1:346-12427 GCF_000690775.1 Eurypyga helias | reverse complement strand
TGGCGAGGGAATGGAAAGAAAGGAAAGGAAGAGAAAAAGAGCACAGGCACCGAGGGAAAAGCTGCAGTATACATGCAAAAGTTCTCTCCTCTGCTCGAACTGCCAGCAGGCACGGAGCGGCTGGCTAATGAATGCACACAGCTCCACGTCAGCCATGGCACAAGGTGCTGCTTGGCCAAGGAACACGGGAGCAAGCCGGGCACTGCAGGGAAAGGGCAGAGGAAGGCTTGAGGGGAAACTCGAAACTAGAAGTAATGTGAGGAAGTTTGAACAACGTGGGGGCGGGGTGGGGGGAAACAAGAGAATTGTGTGGGAGGCTGGTGAAATGAGGAGGATCTCTGGATTTTATGGGGAAGAATTACAAAGAAAGGAAGTGAAAGAGCAGTGGTAGGGAGAGGGGGTCGTCGGAGAGACGCAGGGGACCTGACTTTATTGTAATGGGGAAATGGAAATGCAGAGCTGAACGGTACGATTTCTGCTGCACGTGGTACAACCGTTACACTATGTCTATGCTACAGTAGTAGAGCATCAATTTAACCACAATATGTTTTTTTAAAAAGAATGTACAGTTAAAGCTTCCAGTGTCTGCCTACACCTCCCAAATGACATGCAGGAAGACCTAGGTTCAGGCAGAGGAGACAGCGGTGTTTCCCAGTCAGTGGGTGGCATTCTTTGTTCTCCATCAGCCTGAAACTAATGCCTCGGCACAGGGGACTCTACTCTGGAATTTAAACAACACTTAAACTGGGATCTTATTCACAGGTGGTTTTTAAAGGATTTCTGGCACTTTTCACTGACATCTGTGTGCTCGCCCCAGCATCCGTGCCAAAGTCCCATTCGCAGTACAAAGTTCTGCCTACAGAAACCCCCCTCACTATTTCAAGTGGATACAATCTTCTTTCCCACTTCCTTTCCTAAGGTCAAATTCAGCTCCCAAGCATGTGTGGTTCCCAAATGAGGTGAATGGAAGTCCCAGATGCTCATCAGAACAGGCTCCAGCAGTCAGCAGCTGTGCAGCATTACTTCCATTGCCACATTCCACATGGGAAGGCACAAAGTCTTGAATAGGTATACTTTGTTCTGAAATGGTTCTCTACAAAACTTCTTGACATGAGTGTTTTGGCAGGTTTTATTAATAGCTGAAAAGATTCCCTTTTTTTTGAAGTATTCGTTACAATTTGTCATTTACTTTTAAACAAGAGAAGGAACATTTAAACTTTGGGAAGTAGCACAATGGACATGTTGTTTATTTCATTAACAGTCACAAACGCAACCGCATATGACTAACTCCAATAAAATATCTGAAGTTTTATTCACTTATCCCACCACTCCCATTTCAATAATTGTGTCCTAAGATGATGACCATGTGGGTGGCAGCGGAGCTCACTGCTACAAGCGGACTTGACATAATTCCTTTCCCCGATCTTCACTAAAAATTGCATTTCTAGTTTAACTTCCATTTTAAAGGAGTAACAAAGAAAGAATATCCTTTTTTTAAAACCAGAGAGATGTGTCTTGAGCGGAGGGGAGGAGTTTTTGCTTCTATGTTGCAAGAAGATATGCTGAACGCAGCCCATCTAAAACCTGCCCAGTCCAGCACCGTGGTCTCCTTGCTGCTGAGCTCTGTAGACGCTGAACCCCACTCCCCAAAGCACACATGCATTGTCTATTAGCTCACCCAACAGGAAAACACACACAAACATGTGGGGTGGTCTGCTCTGAACTCCGTTTCTGCCTTAGCGTTCCCACTACTTGTCTGGAGCCAACGCAACAGCCAAGAGCCTGGATTCTCCTTGCCAGCGCTCCCTCCGGTCCCATGATCTAGTAATCCTGGCTGCAGAGTGGTTGACATTCAAGAGGAAGGGGACAGAGAAGATGTATCTGCACAGCATCTTGCAAGATCCGCCTGCGTTGGCTTGATATAAGTCAGCTTCTAGGCAGAGCCCACGTGACTGTGGTTAGAGTAACAACTGAACCAAATTTAATAAGCCTTGAGGAGAGGCCCAGGATATTTTCTTAGAATCGCAATAATACAGTTAGTTTGCAACCAAGAGAAAGGAGCAGGGTGACCCTGCATCTACCTGCCAACACCAGAAAGGACATGAGGGAAGGACAGCATGTTTACCGAGCCAACCAGCCTTTACAGAACTGACCGCTGCTCCAGGCTGACACAGAAGGGATGACAGTAACACCAGGCCATGGACACTTAATCCACTGACCAGGTGGTGACCTGTGTGCAAGTTTACACTGGCCAAGAAAAACACCATGCTAACACTCTCATGTCAAGTAATAAAGTTTATCTTATACTTTAAAAATAGGGAAGAAGAAAATCCCATTCGATCTGGGTTAAATTGAAGCCAGCTTCATCTGGCCAAAAGTCTAAGTGTCTATGAGCTAGTTTCTGTGGTAAACCAATTTTAATGAGAAGCAGGTTATAAAAGTAGTAAAAAGTTGGTTTTAGAATACTTTGCTCACATTCGATAGATACAAAGTGATTTCTACAAGTCACTTTCAGAAAACAAATTCATGCTTCGTGTTATCATAAACACTGGAAAGATTTCTATTTTTAGTGCTTTCTCTAGCTTTTTAAATTATCTAAACAAAGCCATCCACAGGCAGTAGCTATAAAAACTTACTGTAAGCCTGTGCCGTTCTAAAGCGTATTTATTCTAGCCGCCTGCAATAGCTTTGGCAGCACTAGACTCCAGATTGACCAGACTGCCCACACTGTGTAATGATTGGTACTGAAAAATTGGCAAAATGGCACTTAATTAAGTCTCTGTCCATTCATTTGGCACTTCATTCAAGAATTCTCTAAGCTACTATCTCCATACATCAGTTTACCATTTCCTGTACTTATATGTGCAAACCGAAAATAGTTGAAGGGATGGGAAATTATTTAGCAAGGGAAAACACAATTCTCACACTGCACAACGTGGGACCCTACAGAAGGATTTTCTGCTTTCATTTCCACTTTAAAATGCAGTTGGGTACCTGCCCAGGGGGTATCAAGGAAAGACGACGTACCATTCGGCCAGGACCCTGTACGACCCACAGAGAAAAAGCTATCTGCCCTGTACAAAGGGTTCTTCCCATCTGGTCACAGACTGTGATGGTGGCTTCCACTACAGCAGCTCAAAAGCAAATGGTTTTAATGGAGCAGGGAGAGAGCTCAAGAATACCTAGATCCCCAGCCCAACATAGGGAACACACCAGCCAAGATGCTGCGTGGACATGTAGGGACAGAAGAGATGAAATGCTTTGTCCCAGACTGACAGGAACGAGGTTGCAGCCTGTGCCGAAGCAGGGATGGATGTTCCACTCTTCCCCAGACAGGAGGTGGCTGCCAGAGCAACCCGGACAGGCTGCAGCCGAGCACCCCTTCCCAGCAAGGGGCAAGGAGAACTCCCGGCCTCACTCCAGCTGCTGATGCTGCTGCCACCAAGGTGGCACCTAGCGCACAGTTCCCTCCTCTACCCCATCTCACACGCTTCTTTTCTCTTTCTGCCTTACATCTCACAGAAAAATAGCCCCATTAGTAGTTCTTTTCTGAAGACTACCTGCACGCGTGGACCTTAACGATGGAGGGAAGCAGCTACACCACACAGCTGAGAGAATGCTAAGTACTACAAAGTGCAGTCAAACTGAACATTCTCCTCTTCTGGAAGAAAGATTATTTTTGATAGATCTATCAACAGCAAAAAATACAACTGAAACAATCGCTTTTTTAATGAAAATGCCTTTTCAGTGCAAAACTAGAGTATTTAGAGAAAGTAGACTCCCCTCTCAAAAGTAAGTTTTGCTGCAAACCCAGCACTCTGCTGGATAAGAGTTTCGGCTGATAACATCTGACTGACCTGAAGAGAGGAATCCTGCAGTCCAGGCGCAGGAGCTGGGGGCAGCCCTCCTACGCCTGCACTTTGTAACACGCCTAGTAGCCCAGTTTCCTCACCCGCTTCCTACTCCTCGACGTTCCTCAGAGCACGCACAGTCCCATCTGAAGCAGGTTTAAGAGGCATTTTCCCGGCCTCACCTCCTCATGGTACTCCATCGACTGAAGAGTGCAACACCAGCTGCACATCTGCACCCACTGCCTTCTGGAGCGCCCCGTTTGGCAACAAGAGCTGCACACGTGCAAAGCGTAAAAGTGGGATTTCAAAAAAAAAAAAAAGAGGACTCGTGGTTGAAAAATTTCCAATAGAGTATTTTCTACTACAAAAAGATTTTGTGAAAATGATCTGCACGCATATCAATTTGAATAAGTATTTAAACAAAAATTCTAAATGGACCCTCATTTTTTTTTAACCTGTAACTTGATAGGAGAACATTCTTCATTTTGGTACTGTAAAACGTATTGTTTGTGCCGTTTGTTATTTTTATGTTCCACTAAAATCTTATCACAGTGAATATTTCCATGTAATAGCCACTGTGCAGTAGAAAAAGTCCTCAATGAAATGTTTTTATATTTTCAAGCAAGATGATGCAACATCACTGAATTGAACCTTTTGCTATTCCCAAGCAACAACAAAAAGTTCAGAGTTTTCAAAACATGGGAAACTTGACAATTTCAGCATTTTGTTTTGATTTCAAATAGAACCAGCTTGTTTTCCAAACAATTCCACCACCGTGATTTCAGTGCAATTCCTCCAAGTATATTTATTTGCACTCACAGGAAGCACGTTATGCAACAGAAACATTATAGCTCCTGCTCTACCACGGAAACTTTCCCAGACACAATTTACTTGTCAACAAACATACCTGTTTTTTCCCCTGTGTTTTCTTAAATTCTTCACATGCTAGCCAGAACAAAACGTTTTCTTCACTAAATTCTTTCTTTAAAAATTCCTAGGGGAAAACAAACAAACAAACAAACGTCAGGATCCAATTTCTCAATTGTTTTTCTCTCTTCCTACTATAGCTATTAAATCTAGAAGCTGCCCTCCGCTAGCTTTACCATGGTGTGAGTTGACATAACACAGTGAACCAGAACCACAGCATCAGTGCATCTACACACCGAGACACAAATGAATAACCACATATTCAGCACTTTAAAAGCACCTTCCAGGAGAATGCTGAGCTACCTTTCATCTCGGAGCGTATCAGTAACGAACAAGAAGAGTTTCTTCAGCCTCCCGTAAATAACTCAAGCAATTTCACGGTCGTTACTCAAAAGGAAATCCAAAAATACACAAATTCATTAGCAGGTGAGCGTAACGTACTATTTTAATAAAAGCCACAGATCACTTGAGTTTCTCAACTAGTATCTTTTTGATTTTTTAATGAGTAAAATGTCTACAAATAAAAGTGTTTCTAAACATGATCATCAGTGGCAATAAATCCACTTAAGTAAACTAAAGCAGAAGATGTATTTGCATTCTCCAGATAGTGTTTAAATAAAGCACATTCCTCCAAAAGTGAGGCATGTTTTAAAATGGGGGAAAAATGTACATTAAATTTATAAATAAAAACTAAATACTTAAATATTTATAGGTCTGAGATCATCAGTTTTCACTTTCAAGTGTTAGAAAATAGAGATTAAGTAATGCCAAGAATTAAATAGCACCAAGATTACTTTTTTCTTCCCCCCACATTGCTTTGTAATTCTGATTTACATTACTTTTCAAACCAGTGTGGCAAGAAACTATTTTATCCCAGTGCTTGGTATGGTAAAAACATACCCAATTAGGTAGTTCTTATTCTTGTAGCTAATCTGGCAAGGCCTGGAAAAACCAACTCGCCACCCTCACCTAAGGAAGGCTCAAGCCTGCATTTGAGCTGCACAAGCCCACACTCTGCAGTAAACTTCAACGGAATTCTTTTCAGTGCAGCGTAACACAGAGTAAGAGCCACGCAGAGTTATCACGCTCAGGAGCTGTTAGTGATAACACCCAGTGATCAGCGGCTCAAGGACTGTAGTTTATCCAACAGTAACTTGTTAAGCCTTGCAACAGCTGACTCGTAAGGCACATGAAGACTTTTGGTTGCATCTTTCCAGAGCAAGCTGCAGTGGCAGTTGGCAAAAGGCACTAACTCAGAAGGTCAGCAAATGCCACAGCTCCAACTGTGCCACCCCTGCTCAGGGTACGTATCTAGCAGGATGCATTTCCACGTGTTTACAGCTCTGGCACAGCTGCAACATTTACGCTGAGACTCAATCAGCTGTAAATATTAATGTTGGTTTACATAAATATCCATAGTTAATATAGCAACCCTAAATCGTTTCACTCCTTCTGGATCTTCAAGGAGGTTCTCCAGTGACGTAGCCCATTTTGAGGTTCCTTTCAAGGTCTGGTGGCTGCTGCTTGGGTGACCCTCGCTGTCATTTATTTCTGGAAAAAAATGAAAAAAACACCATCTTCATTAGAAGCGATGAACATGACATGCGTTTCTTCTCTACTGCCCCCTGCATCCTTGGATAACAGCTGCTCTCTTTAAAGGAAACACCATAAAACTGAAAATAAACACACACACATATTTGCTTTCTGCTCTGCCTGTAAAGAAGCAAAAATGCCTTGCCATTAAATAATTCACAAGCATGCCAGTAGGCACTATCACTGCTTTGTAGGAGTTCCAGCACCTTTTGCATGTGGAACATAATGACCGCAGCCTGCGTAGCACAAGGACCGTTTGCTTTTCGTTCTGGCACTGTCAGCACCATTGGCCTCTATAAAGCAAATCCTGGGCAGTCACACACATGAAATTTATTGTTAAGAAAAGAATCCTCACTGGAGGTTGGGAAAAGGCAAAAAGAGAAAGGAAAAGAATGTTTTGTTTTGCAGAAGGAGAAGTCTAATATGCTAACCCAGTCTAACGGGAGGAAAGATGGCTGGCAGAGGAGCCTCATTCCAGCCAAGTCCACCTCCTGTCAGGCACGTGGTATTTGGGTGGTTTTTCTGTTTGCCTGTTGGTTTTTGAGTCCACCAAAATTCTGCTTTTACAAGGTGAACTGGACTGTGCCCACATCTTACCTGCCAGCCAGTCTTCTCACACACAGGAGACAGCCTGCATTCTTTCATTGTTCTATCCCAGGGACAAGTACATTACATCCAAGGCTGGCAATGCCAAAAAATATGCTGGCTACCCATCAGAAAACCTATTATTTGGGAAGACGCCGGGAATGTCACTGCCCACCTGCAAAACGCCAGAACAGACAGTGCTTGGCCTCCTTTCCTCTTAAACCCAAAGTGCCTAGGGAAGACAGGAGGAGTGTAGGCCATGAGAAGTCAGGGTAAGAGCTCCACTGTGGGAAGCCAGGGTAAGAGCTCCACTTCAAGTCACTACACACTGGAAAGGTGCACAAAGCTCACTGTCATCCCTACAGCTTCTATTTATTTTTATACCCCTTCATTCCTCCCTACCAACTTCCTGGAAATACGGATCTTGGTAACGTCTGCTTAAGCTCTGCTGAAAAACCGTTCCTCCACCATGAAACTAAACCTCAGCAGTATCTCAAAGAACTATCTATGCAGAGCTATACTATCAGACACCTTTTCAGCTGGCAGCGAGAAAGATAAATGGTAAGGTTAAAGCCCTACAAAATACTGGCACAACAGCAAAGCCTACTGAGTTTTGGTTGGTAGGGACCTGTAGAGTCTATCTGTTTTTCTAACAGTGAGATGGGCTACTGTTTTGAATGAAGGAACATCTCTCCCTTGATAGGAGGGGTTTTCGTACCCAGGAGACATTACAAAGCTGGAGAAGAAGTGAACTTTCTGGAGCCATGGATTCCATACCCACCGCCTAACACGGAGAGATCGACACTCACACCCCAAGTAAATAAAGACATAAAAGAAAGGAACACATCTAAAATAATTGAGCAAATAGTCACTGCAGGCAACGTTTTTCACGTGTAAATCCTGTCTGTCCTTTGCCTGTCCTGCTCTCACCCCATCATGTAGTTACAGCACCAACCTGAAACTTCTTACACAACAAACGCGTGACCGACCCTACGCCTGCGCAAAACCTTTCAGGATCCAAACTTATGTCCAATTCGGGTAAGGACCGTAGCAGATCGGTCTCTACACCTACAGCTCTGCACAAGAAAAGTAATCCCACCCTGCAAACACAGAGCCTGCTAGTTAAAGGTCAAGAGCCAAAACCTGAGGATTGTCTCCAAACCACTACTGCAGGCATCACACGTGACACGAGTACAGCGAGTTAACTGTGCCTCAGTTTCCCCTCCCCTCATGCAAAAGGATGTGGGTTTTGATTATCACTTGCAAAATTTATTTTAGGAACTTGAGTCAAAGTATCTGGGCATCTAATCTTGGTAAAATCTGTGAGATTTAAGTGGGAATAGCCAAGTACATTGGAACAGAACCCACTCACCTCTGAGGAGTTTGACTCATGACCCCTCTCACCTGCAAGCAGAGTGCAGCTCTGTGAACAGCTGCTAATGGCTTGAAGAACCAGGCCATTCCCTTATTTAATATACCATTTAGCACAGAACAGATGAGAGTGAGATTTTATTTCTCATGCTTCTTTTCCAGCCAAATTTTAAGCAGACTTCAATAATTTTTTTGAAAAGCATGTATTTCAATGCGCCAGTGTAATACAGGGTGGAACCAGCACCATGAGAACAAGAAGAAATTCTGGTGAGCAAAGACTGCAACAAGTGCTTCCGTGCACCCAGGACACATGGATCTGCAGCTGCTTCCACTGGTCTCTCATTTTACTGCTGGTTATTCTCCATCCTCCCTGCTAACCATTCTTCCCAGCTTCCTCTCACTTCCAGCCCACCCAGCTCCATACAGCACTGACGTTCCCACCGCTCCTCCTTGCCACTCTCCAAACCCCGCACTCTCCTACAGCACTGCTCCCTTTCTCCCTGCCTTCTCCTCCTACAGCCTTAGTACAGAAAAATTTGATTTTGAAGTGAGGACCTACACAACTTCTTCCTAACATCCATTCTGCTGAGCCTCGCTGCGCAGGACTCTGTTACTCACTTCGTTTCCTCACTGAACCTGCTCCCCAACACCCCCAAAGCGCTGTGGCAGAGATGAGACCTGCCTGTTCGCTGCTCGTACGGTGCAGCCCTTTCCCTTACCTCACTTACTCAAGCTGGGAGTTGCCCAGGGCAGGGGCTGTGGGATGTTGCAGGTGCTGGGCCGCTCTGCTGGGTGCCACTAGCAGCTGCAACCCCAGCTCAGCCCAGGCTACAGCTCCCAGAACACCGAGACAGGGGACACCAGATGTAGTGTCACAACAGAACCTCGGACCACTTGGACATCATCAACCCAAGGGGCCAGAGAGCGCTCCTGGATCCTGCCATCAGGTAGTGCAGCACAGCTTGTGGCTCCCAAAACATAGGAACTGCATCCAAATTTGTTCAGCCTGGAGAAGAGAAGGCTCCAGGGAGACTTTATAGCACCTTCCAGTACCTGAAGGGGCTACAAGGAAGCTGGGGGGGGGACTTTTTACAAGGGCCTGTAGCAACAGGACAAGGGGTAACGGGTTTAAACTGAAAGTGAGGAGATTTAGATTGGACATCAGGAATAAAGTTCTTCCTGGAGAGGGTGGGGAGGCACTGGAACAGGCTGCCTAGAGACGCTGTGGATGCCCCATCCCTGGAAGTGTTCAAGGCCAGGCCGGATGAGGCTTGGAGCAACCAGGTCTAGTGGAAGGTGTCCCTGCCCATGGCAGGGGGGGTGGAACTGGATGGTCCTTGAGGTCCCTTCCAACCCAAACCATTTTCTGGTTCTATGAAACGGCTGGCTGGGGACATGGCCTGGCTGGTACCACCCTGTCAGCTGTGCCAGGGGCAACACAGCTGGCAGGGGCCAAAGCCATGCCAGGGAACATGCCAACTGGGCATGGCCATGATCAAGCTCTCTCCCTCCAGGCTCAGTACCATTAATCCCCATGTTCAGTGTTCCTTTGCAAGTGCCATAAAACATTAACATTCCCCTTCAGTGCAAATGTAAATAAGCTGCACATGATACATGACAGTAGGAAACACCCTGAAATGTTATGAAGATATTAAAACTGCTGGGTATTTTTATTATACCCCTTCACAAACATTTTTTCTAATACAAAAGTGTCCCTAACAATTAGGATCATAACTTCCCGCTCTACATGCTGGTTCCATTCAGCAGATTTGATGTGTGATTTCTAGAATCTTTTAAGAGCTTAAAAGATAGAAAATACAAACGGCTCCCCAAATCCATATCCCATAACACGACCAAATTACCTTAAAAATGATACTTCCACTGAAGTACAATTTAATTAAAGTCTGAAACAATTTATTTCAGAATGCAATGCTGCAATAAATGTAACTACACGAATGACCCTCCTGAAACTTTTTCATCTCTGCTTGCTATTTATAAAGATGATTTTAACAGGAGAAAGTCATCTAGTGACAAATTGACACAACGTACACTTGGAAATAACAAGCTCCACACCAATGTTTAACAACCAAAACCTATCCATCAGTTTGATCCTTTAAATGGGGAAGGCAGGCATTTGCTGTTGCTGAAAACCAGGAGATAGTTTTGTGCATCAAAAAGGCTATGAGGAAATTGCAGTTCTTCCACCAATATTTCTGTAGAAATAACACACCGAATGCACAACAGATGATGAACACAGTAACTGCGTTTCTTACTGCCGTTTTCTAGCCTCCGCTGAGGCAAACCTTCCACGGAGTGTACGACCGTAACACCCCCTGTGCGGAGGCCAGCTGCTTCTACAAACACAGTAAATGCTTAAGTGCTTACTTTAACAGCACCGTTATTTTAGAGGAGAAGCCCACACCAAGCCAACAAACTGTTCCATTGGCTGGAGCATTGTTTTAGAGAAGCGCCTCACAGAAGCTGCCTTCCCCCATCACACAACAGCACTGCCACATGAGACTGCGGATAAAGGCTCCTTGTAAGCGATAGATGTAACGGTAAGTGCAGCACTAATAACACACTAATTATCAGCTGAAGTGCGGTATCAAAAATTGCAAATATTTGCATTCTGCAAACAGGAACTTGACCTGAAACCACAGAAAGCGTCAATAATGTCAAAATACACAACCTTGCAGGTCAAAACTCACGGTTTCGGCCCTTGCTTTTGCCAACCATAAAATAAGTAGAAACCCTTCAAACTTTTAGAGATTCAAACCCTAATTGAGTGAGACATGCTAATCCGCCTGCCTTCCAGAAGGGCTATGCACTGCAACCGTTTCCCAAGCAGCTGTCACTGTCAAACCGTTGACACGTGGCCTGCGTGGCACCACACTGAACAGGTACTGCGCAGAGCCCCGCCGGAAGCACCCCGTACCTCAGCACCCTCTTCCCTGCACACACCTTCTGCAAACTCCTGAACACAGAGGAGCAGGCACAGAGGGCAAAAGTAGCACATAAATAGCATATTCCTTATTCAAACTCGAGTGTGCAGTCTTAAGAAAAGCCTTTGTGATTTCTAATCGAGTCACCCCGCAGAACTTCTGATCACAGCACCTGCATTAAGTGCTTGGATGGTTCATAAAGTTGCAAGCCACAAACCTTTATCGTAACTTTAAAAGCACTCTGAACACCTGCTCTTCTCCTACGGTCGCCAGAATGCCCATCCAGCAACAAGCACCAGGCTGGAATTAATAGACTCAAGGTTATGAAACAGTGGGAAGCTTCAGAAGTTAGGCAGCTAAAAAGGGAAAACTCCCTATTATTTCCATATATCCAAATGCCACTGGATGAATCCCCACGCAAGTTTTTCCTAGTAGCAGCTGACTTTTAGATGTTTCACTGCAGAATGGCTGTCCTTCGCACGCTTTGGGTGTTCAAAGCGCGAGCCTCAACATCCTCTTTTGACTGTCTCTAACAGATGGCTACTGGATTCCACTTTTAACTAGAAGGAAGGAAGCTGAAGGGACGTTCCGCTTTTGGAGCATCTCTGGAAGCGTTCACCAGACATCTATCCTTTAAAAAAAAAAAACACCAAACCGACCCACCCTCTAGGCAAACGCCACACTGGGCTCCTCTTCGACGGTAACTTCCCGCTGCAGGTCAGTATTATTTCCCGGGATGCCGGGTTCCTGACTGCCGCCCCAGCTGTCTCGGCAGGGACACGCAGCTCGGGAGGCACCCCGCAACCCCCTGC
>NW_010230185.1:0-244 GCF_000690775.1 Eurypyga helias | reverse complement strand
CCAGCCGCAGACGCCCCCTCCCACGCCAAACTCTTCAAAGCCCACTCAGATGTCCCGGGCTATCGCCTCGCTACCAGCAACAGGCAGCAGCTCGCGATCAGGAGTTGGCTCCTGAGGCGTAAAGCCAAGCAGAACCCAGCTCCCTCTTCCCCGCTGGAGCGGGAAGAGCCGCGGGTCTCTCCCACGCGGGAGCAGTTACGCCCCTCACGGCGCCGGGAGCGCGGCCTCCCGAGACCCGAGGGGC
>NW_010230184.1:27642-45327 GCF_000690775.1 Eurypyga helias | reverse complement strand
CAAGAAAGCTGAGGGGGCCTTTTTCATAGAGCAGGGAGTGACAGGACAAGGGGTAACAGGTTTAAACTGAAAGAGGGAGATGGAGATGGGACATCAGGAAGGAATTCTTCCCGCAGAGGGTGGGGAGGTACTGGGACAGGTTGCCCAGAGAAGCTGTGGATGCCCCATCCCTGGGAGTGTCCAAGGCCAGGCTGGATGAGGCTTGGAGCAGCCTGGGCTATGGAAGGTGTCCCTGCCCATGGTAGGGAGGTTGGAACTTGATGGTCTTTTAGGTCCCTTCCAACCCAAACCATCTGATGATCCTTTCATAGAATTATTACAGATTCAGTCACCCACAGGTCTGTCATGAGTGGATGGAAAAGCTGTTCATATCTTGCATCCTGCAAGAAGAATTCTAGAAGCCGGAACTGCTGTAAAACAGGAAAAAAGAAAAATCGGATCCATAGCTTAACCAGATCAAAGAACCTCCCGTTGCCTTCAAACCCGAAATGGTTAACAGGCATATGCTTCATCCAAATAATCTTTTGTGGAAAAAGCAAAACCAGGCCATTTCAGTACCTGCGCAGATGTTGACAGAGCTGTTTAAAAATAAGCAAAATATTCAGCTTTTCAGTCATGTTTAATTTAAGCTGTTCAGCTTGAGGAATGTTCTTAAGCTAAGCGGATGCTCTGGAAGTTGCTGTTGCCAATAGTATTTTATAATTACTCCTCGTTACTTGAAATGGGCTGAACTGGATAATCCCATTAGAAGTGGTACCTTCTCGGTGCAGTGCTGTTTAAGTGGGAGCAGTGCCCCCTCCTGAGGCTGGAGGTGGTGGCAGAGTAACACGGAAAGTCCACGGAGAAGGAGTTTTCAGCTTTTCTTAAACTTATGCTGGCAGTTGTCCCTCGTAGGCTGAGGAGTAAATGGAGGCTGGATCCCAGTGGGCTGGGAACTCAGCGGTGTCTGGATGTGCTGCTAGCCGAGCTTTCCAGTATCTGAAGGGGGCCTACAAGGGTGCTGGGAGAGGACTTTTTACAAGAGCCTGTAGTGATAGGACAAGGGGTAATGGGTACAAATTGAAATCAGGGAGGTTTAGATTAGATATCAGGAAGAAATTCTTCACAGAGAGGGTGGGGAGGCACTGGGACAGGTTGCCCAGAGAAGCTGTGGATGCCCCATCCCTGGAAGTGTCCAAGGCCAGGCTGGATGAGGCTTGGAGCAACCTGGTCTAGTGGAAGGTGTCCCTGCCCATGGCAGGGGGGTTGGAACTAGAGGATCTTTAAGGTCCCTTCCAACCCAAACCATTCTATGATTCTATCTCAGTGTGCCACTGGGCAGAAGCTGGAGCACAGCCAGCTAATGCTGTAGCTTGTCTCAGGTGGAAATCTGATCTTTGTATATATGCAAAATTGCATTATTTTATGTATCTATTTTATCCATTGGAAGTAATAACTGTTACTTTCCAATTCAACCCACAAATGCTACAGAAGATCTAATTTTGGATGTTTACAATAAATTTCCCCCCGTGATGTGATCCCACACCCCAGTGTGGTGGTGGGCCAGCAAGGCAGCAGGTAGCCAGCAGGCCCTGGTAGACCCTGCCATCCTCAGGGTAGGGTGAGGGCTCCTGCTGCAGTCTGGAGCATGAGGAGCCCTCGTTGGGTGCTGGTCCACAGACTTTCTGGGCCGTGGGATAACAGATTTGCTTGTCAGCCATTGACGTGAGCAGGGACTGTCCCTGTCTTGAAGAGACACGGGAAAGGAGGTGATGGATGTGGTGGGAATGCATGAAGCAGCGCAGGCAGGCTTGGTGGTTGTCATCTGCCAGCTCCTAGAAACCTTCTGCACTGAGCCTCCCTGAGTCAGCGCGGCATCTTTGTCTTTAGCATCATGCCCACAGTAGTATTTGCTGCCATTAATTTGATGCTACACGATAAGGCATGCGTAAAAACAGTGTTCTTCTAATAAATCACCAAAGCACCACAAGAAATAGTAGTGCTAGCGTGACTAAATATTACAAGTTGTAACCCTAGGAATAGTGAAGTATTACAATAAAAATTGATACTGCAATCTCAAATCTTGATTATTTACCTCTCTAGTAAAAGATGTGCAAGTACAAAGTAGCCTCACACTACGCAGAGTAGGCTGTGAGTCGGTGGAATTACTCCGGATTTAGGCTGAGAGCGCCTGCCTCGGTAATTCTTAAAGGTAAATTAATTGTATGTGATCTGTTTAAGGATACAAGCAAACATCTCTGTGATTAATTTGTATTTATGATTCAGTAATATATTGGGAACATTCTCACCTTTTTTAATGAAGGATCACCAGAATAAATTACTTCAAATTTTCTAGATGCGTGTAGACATGTGTTGTTGGGATTATGTCGAGGAGTGGGATTAAACTCTCGTAATTGCACAGCAGGGTCCAGAATTTTTACTGGAGTGAAAGTTGCACTTTGAAAATCGAAGTTTTATGTATGAGGGAGATAAAGAAATCAGGACTTGACAGTTTATAAAAGTCAAATCGGTGTTTCTCTTCTATCCTGCCAACTGAATGTAATCAGCTGTCTTAGATGTTTTTTCCTTTTATTCCTTTACTTCTTTAAAGAGATGTAAATTTTGCTGTTGAATAAGAATTACTTTTGGAAGGGCGACAAAATACACTTCAGCTTGCCGTGATGGATAATAAGACCATTAGAGCAACAACAGAAAATCTGATTTAGGGTAACCTGGAGGCACGTTGGGACAGACTCCAAAGCAGCGTGAGCCAAGAGTCGGTGCCAGGCAGGAGAAAGAATCCTTCAGGAAGACTGTCAGTCCCTGGCAGGTCTTTGTGTATGCGCTGGGGAGGAACGAGCAGCCTGGAAAGCTGCTTTGCGGGACACATTGTGGTCAATAATATGTAACTCGGGGAAAACAAGGACCCTCAATGGTTCTTCTGAGTTACCAAATTCTGTGACTTGTTATTGCAGGCAGCTATCTTGTAAAATTACTTCCATAAACTGATCAAACTCAGGGTGGTTAAGTTTCTCTCTTGTGCCTGTTCCCATGATAGGCACGATATTCCAGGGCCTTCTGTGGTGAGTAAAAACCTTCCCATTTACATCCTAAGGTAATTTCCTGCCAATCGATTATAGTTTGTTCTTACCAACAGGAATTCTCTCTGCTGTGTATGCAACTCCTGCATGGATTTGTAAGCAGCAATCGTAGCCCTGCTTACTGTGGCTTTGGTAGCTCAACAAGCTGAAGTAGTTGGTCGTTTCCTTTAAGACTGGATGTCCCCTCTCCGAGCATCCAGCTGAACACGTCCCATTTGGACCAAGGTGATGATGTCAGGGAAGTCTGCTGGTCACACTGGTACTGTCCCATGTTATTTTACCATAACATTTGTTATTTAGGACCTGTTTTGTAGCCTTTCCGTAGGTCATTCTGGATTCCGAGGGGTTTATCCTGAAGGGAAGGGCAAGCACATGTTCTCCATCAATGTCTCGTGACACTTGTGTTGCCTTTAGGATTATTGAAACCAGGCAACCAGACCTAAAATAAATGGAGCCAAAGTGGGACCTGTTTCCGAAAATGCAGAAACAAACAGGAGAGTGTATTACTGATGGGGGGTAGTGGTGTGGACAGTGCACGAGTAAATAGCTCCTGGGAGGAGGGGAATCGAATGCCTGTGTATGTGATGAGCTTTCAGAGTAGGCAGCACCTTCTGCCATCTTTGACACCCAGACTGGCCCACAGAAGGCACTGAGACACGTCAGGACTTCTGTGTGGTTGATGGCACCTTCCCCCCCACCCGGTTTGTGCAGCGCGTGCCTCAGCGTGGAGCTAGCCGGGGAACTAACCGTCTTGCTTGACTTGGAAACTTTGGTAAGATGGGCTGGCCCCTTGCAAACCCGTTATGTTCGTTAGTGAACAAAAGCTTACTGATTTGGGTAAAAAAAAAAGTATTTTGAGTCAAGATGTTCCTATTGGGTAAAAAATAAACTTCTTAAGGAATGTAATTCGTGACCTTTGCTCACATGGAAGAATCCTGACATTTGTTTTCGTGGAGGGGGGTAATGTGTTTCTTTGAAAAAACAAATGTGTGCGGTGGTGTTGGTGGGCTTCCCTCAAAGCTGGCTGGGAGTTGGGGTGACAGCTCCGGGGTTAGCCACGTGCCGCTGCTGCACGCAGGTCCCCACCGTCAACCGAACGGAGGAGCTCACGTTGGAGCCTTCAGGAGAGTGAGGCTCATTGAAAGCTCTGCTCCTTGATTTCCTCCTTTTGATTGTTTTCTGGCAAAGTAAATTAAGAGGAAAAAAGCTCGGCTAGCTTTGCATCCCTCAGCCTCGTTTTGGTGGTTGTTGGCTAAGGAGCTCCAACCGAGCTCTCGTTCGGGGGTGTCGGGTGTTGTCTCGGGGGCAGGTGATGTGACTATGGAGTCACACTTTGCCACAGCTTCAACAGAAAAGGCTAAAGGCTCTGTTCATCATTCTTATGCTCTTCCAGACCAAGTTCGTGGCTTTTTGTTGGCTTACCCCAAGTCTTGGGATGAAAATCTCAGCAGATGGAGTACAAGTGCTGGTGGGACCAGAGCACCTCGAGCGGTGCCTGGAGAGCCTCCCTGGCGAGGTTGGCTGTCGTGAGCGTGGCTGGAGTGCTGCCTTCCTGGGTGGAAAAGGCCTGGAGGGATCGAGGCAACGTTTGGCAGCGAGCAGCAACCTGCTTTGTGGTGCTGTGACAAGAGGGGCTGGTGAAGCTGTCGGAGGCTCTGTGAGGTTACGCTGTGACTCCCGCTCTCGGAGCCAAACCTGAGAGAGGGTTATCGCTGAGAGAGGGTTATCGCTATGCTGTCTAAAAGCATAAATGGAGCTGGGTGAATAACTCAGTTAACTTTGTAATAACCAGCTGGTTCAGAGGGCCTGATCTAGAGCCTGTTGACGTGAATGAGAGCTGTTCTGCTTGCTCTTCTTTTTTTCTGATTGCTAATTGTGTGTAAACAGCTTTCGGTCATCACAAGTTTGTTTATCTGAAATGATTTGCAGATTAATTTTGGTAATTCATTTCTCCTTGAGCATGCAGGGTGTTCAGCATTTGGAATAGATTTCAGTCGATCACATTTGCAGCTCTCGCCTGCACTCTCTTCCTGTATCCTGACTGAACCCCGTCGATGTGAACATCCTCGTTCACTTACTCAAAACTTGATTTTTCCATGCATTCATGGTCAAGTCCGCAGGAACTTCTGACCTGCTGTGCTGAGTCTGGTCAAAGCTCAGGCTTGCTCAGTGTGTATCTTGATAATGGTTATATTATGGATGCGTAAATAATGAGTACACCGAGCGATTGTTGGGTTTATATTCCTAATGAACTGTAACATTACCAATGACTAATAATTATCTTCCTTGCAACCTTATGCAGTGAGCATTGCAGCATAGAGTGTGAGGTTCCCAGTCCATGTGACATGAGTGTGGAGCAGGCACAAGGCTCAACTCTAGCTTAAGGCTTTTCTTCTAACTTTCTAAAGAATTTAAATATTTACTGATATGCACGTCTGCATTATTTTAACATTATTCTGGTATCAAACCATGTTTTTTTGGTTTTCCTTTTTCATGTTCAAAGTGATGCAGAATAAGCAGGTGACACTGGAGTTTCTGGTTGATCCTATTTTAGCACTGGGACAGGTTGCCCAGAGAAGCTGTGGATGCCCCATCCCTGGCAGTGTCCAAGGCCAGGCTGGATGAGGCTTGGAGCACCCTGGGCTATGGAAGGTGTCCCTGCCCATGGCAGGGGGTGGGACTGGATGATCTTTTAAGGTCCCTTCCAACTCAAACCATTCTATGATTCTATGATTTTAGGAAATATTCTGTGGGCCGCAGAGGTTTGAAGATGGGCAAGCACCCACGGGTTGATGCAGCGTTGGAAGGGAAGAGGGAGCCTCTGGGTCCAAATCCCTGGAGCCCAGAGCAGATCCTGGCATACTCCTTATGCCATGTGATATGGGACCCAGCCACTTGGCCAGTGTGGTCTCAGGAGGGATCTGTGGGACACCTGAGGGAGCTACACGCAGAATTACCCCTCGCAGGGCCATGCTTTTCAGCGAAGGCACGTGCCGTGTTGCTCTGGGCTGTGTGAGTGCTTTGGCTTGCAGAGCTGGGGGGGGGCTGGTGATACAGGAAAGGGAAATTCTGCCATTGACTTAGTGCTCAAAGCTGGTGGGGACCGTAGGTGACAGCCAGATGGCAGCTCTCTCGTGGGTGCAGAAAGTTGCTCTCAAGTTTCCTTAACTCATCGTCCAAGACAGAACGGTCTGAAGTTATGCATCTCAAAGGGATTTTGTGCCATTTGGCCTCAGCTCATACCAAGGTATCTGGGCAGGAATCCTTCTAGACTGATCTTGCCTACAGAATGATGTATATCTTTGTGCATCATCTTACAAAATGTTTGCTGGCACAGATTTTTGGAGCTCAGTTTTTAAGGAGTATAAATTCAGTAGATTTCAACAGTGCTGTAAACCTTTAAGTGAGCTGGCGGGGGAAGATGGGCCACAAGCAGGTTCCAGACACACAGAATTGATTCATAAATAGCTCTTGGTGTATTAAGGTTGTCGGAAGAGAAACCTCCCAGCACCTGGCGTTCCGTTGCAGTTATGGTGGGTGAAATAGGGCTGAGAAGCACGGAAGTGTATGCCTGGATGAATTGTGAAGGTGGGAGTGGAGGCGTTGGAAAACAGGGTCAGTCAGAGAACAGGCTCTGCAGAACAGCATTGCAGGGCGAGGGATGAGAAGGACCCAAAACATCACTGGAATGGTCTCATATGAATATGTGCTTGGTTATTATAACAAAAAGAGAAAGTGTAGGCTTCTGCTGTCAATAAGTATAAATGGAAACACTGGATTTGAGCATCTCAAGGGTTTTCTGTATTAACACCTTACTTTTATGATTTAGGGAGGACTCTATCTTATGGGAGGTATTGTAAATTGCTCTTTAGCCTTAATACACCCAGAAAAATAGAAAGTCGAAAGGAAGGAGGGGAAGAACATCCCAGCCTAAGAACAGGCTGTAGGTTGACACCGTGTTTGCACATTTGTGGTGCGTGGGAACTACATTGTGCTGTGAAGATCTGTGCCTTGCTCTGGCTAAAGTTGTAAGCCACTTTCTCATAAGAGCAGGATCCAGCCCTGAACACATTGTGATGCTTGGGGAAAAATAACCCACAAAACCCCCAAGGAACCAACCCAAGTAGAGGTGGCTTCTCTCTTTAGCAGATCTTTGATCCTGTGGCTGCTGGAAGGATGGAAAGACACTGTCATCTCTCTGCTGAGCATCATCTCAAGTCCCCCAGCTTCTCTGTGCCTCGGCAGGCCTGTGGTTAGGCAGAGGGTAGAGCACAATTTGGGGAGAGCGTCTATCTTCCTGCTGCTGAACTGCTCCTTGGGATGGGCCTTATCTTGTATTCGTGAGTGCGGTGAGGTTTGGGTGCACCCTCCTCCCCTTCCTCGGCAGGAATCATGAATAATGACGCTCGTGAATCATGTCACAGTGACACTGGAGCCTGTGTCTTCATCCAGCTCTCCAGAGCTCCCTGTGACATGTGGGGCGTGGATGCAGGTAGATGGAGAGGGACTGTATTGGGGGTTTGGTGAGCGGGGACCACCGCAGCCGGTGGGCTCCGCAGTGGCCAGCCCAGGGACCAAAAGGCTTTGTGCTGCTGGTGATGGGAGCGGGACGAGATGCCACGTGTGTTGTGGAGGCATGGTTTTCCAGTGGGTAGCTGCCTGTGCCAGGCAGCAAGGCTGCTCTGTGATGGGCAGGTGTCCTCTCTACTGCGCTGGGACATCATCCCTTCCCTCGCTTCCCCAGCCCAGGGTGTTTGAGGATTGACAGCAGTTCAGTGTATGATGATCTCTTTTCTGAGTGCTTTTTGGATGGCATCTTTATTGTAAATGTCAGGCAGGTTTTTCTTCTGGGAAGAAGCACAGGCAAACATGTGTTGGGGATCACATTTGTTCATCATATTAACTTCAGGGTTGCCTAGAAAATCAGTTCTGCCTTTTAACACACAAAGCCCTGGACAAGATGCCCCAGGTGAAAGTCCATGGAAGAGAGTATTCCTTCAGAGAGACTACTGCTGTGTGATGCAGGCACTGATTGTCTCCAGTGTTTTGGGTGGCAAGCAGAATCATGGAATGGTTTGGGTTGGAACGGACCTTAGAGCCCCCTCTGTCCCACCCCCTGCCATGGGCAGGGACACCTTCCACTAGACCAGGTTGCTCCATGCCTCGTCCAGCCTGGCCTTGGACACTTCCAGGGATGGGGCATCGACAGCTTCTCTGGGCAACCTGTCCCAGTGTCCCCCCACCCTCTGCGGGAAGAATTCCTTCCTGATGTCCCAACTCCATCTCCCTCTTTCCATTTATACTTGTTACCCCTTGTCCTGTCACTCCCTGCCCTTGTTAAAAGAGAGAAGAGCAGAAGCTGCTGTCAAACGAGCTGCAGCCCGATGGCTGCATTTCCATCTCCTCTGGCCGGTTCGGAGGCATCGTGCCTGTGCTGCCAGCCAGCATGGAGCAGGACCGGATCCGACCCAACAGCAGCAGGCTTGGGCTCACAGATCCTGTGGAGCCTGCAGAGCCAGCTCCGTCAGCCCCTGGGATTTGGAAGGTTCCATAATCTGGGCATCCTAGGCATTGCTTATTTGAGCTTGGCAGTCTCTTACGCAGCGGTATAATGCGGTGCAGAAAGTTTCTGCATCAGAAATACATCGTTTTGAATTTGAGCTGCTTTTTTAAACAGCAGATGTCAGTCTGGATGTGGGTTTTTTTTTTTTTCATTTTAAGAATAACTTCATTTGGTTTAGCTTAATTGATTCAGAATCGATTTCAGTTAAACTACTTAAGCCTGGCTGTAGCTGCACAGATGCTTGATGCAGCTTGAAAATCCCTGCCTCTTCCCTCACCTTCTCCTTCCTTCCACCTGTTCAATGGTCTCCCAAGAACATGGAACATTTTTTCAGAAGTTCTGTAAAACCTGTGAACCAGAAGTCACAGATTGGAATTAAGTCACACTTCCACTTTGCTTTGGGCAGGTTTTTAGATGTTTTTACACCCTCCTTCCTGTCCCTTAGCATGTGGCAAGTGACGCAGGCTGTGATGCAGGGCAGGACCGTGCTGTGGCATCATCCATCATCCTGCTCTGCCTGCGGTGGCTTCACTTTTATGTTGCTGCTGTCTTCTGGTCACTGGAGAACTCTGCTGCTGTGGGGTTGTGTCAGTGGAAATGGGGGTACCTGTATCCTCTGAATGCCCAGATAAGCATGGGGGGGAGAGGAGGACTCAGAAGGGAAACACCAGCATCTTTGTGCATCACTCGGGGGGCATGTCTGGGTCAGGACCCTGCTAGTAAAAGCCAGGAGCAAGGGTCTGGTCTGTCAAGTCTCAGCTGAACACGAGCAAATAGTACTAGTTTGCTGTGCAATTTTTAATGTAAATCAGCCTGTGAGGGCCCGAGGAGGGGTTGCAGGAGGAGGGGAAAGCTGAGTGTCCTTATCCTTTGCTGTAAGCTGAGACCTTCCTGAAATCTGATGTAAATGTGCTTGTGTAGGTAAAGGGTGAATTTATCCTGGTGGTTATACTACATAGACAAGGCTGTATTTCCTTCCTGTTTATGCTAGCCTTACTCCCCTGGCCTTTATTCCTACTGCAAATCACGAGGTAATTTGAAATAGGTTATGTTATAGTGTCTGACCCTTACGGTAATTCTGAACTGTTCCATCAGCCCCTGCTGGGTGCGCAAATAAAATGGTCAGGAAAAATTGTTTTTATTTAAGAAAAAGAAAATGTAGGTGGCTTGAGTTTTTGCTTTTAATGTCAGTGGAAAACGTTGTAAAATTAAAGATTGATATAGCTGAACATTTTCAGTGCAAATTTCATTTAAATCAAACCAAAAAAGCTTTTTTCTTTTTTTGTGGTCTCAGCCCCTCCATCATAGGAACACTTTCATCTTCTCTACTTACATCAGCAGCCTCTGAACTGTTTTATGCTGGAAAGGAGCAAAGTTGACTTGGGTCAGTGCGCTCCCCTTAGCCCAGACCAGCCCTGATGAGCCTCTGTCAGCGGGGTGGGGTGGACAGACGGCGCGTGTGGGCAGTGCACTTCAGTCACGCAGACTGGGCAACCTGCTGCTTTTTCCTGTGGGTTCGTTTCCATTTTGGGTTCAGTTAATGAAGAACCATCTGCTGAATATTTAGGATTTGGAGCTGCACAGTCAGTACAGAGGTTGGGTTTTGCCAATTTCTAGCACAAGACTGGGAGAAAACATCTTGTTTTCTTGGCCATTGAGTGGAGATGCCCAGACTTGCAGTGCAAAGTCTTGGCTCCCAAAGAGGAGCTGGGGTATGGAAGGTTCCCATTTTCTTTGGAGACTATTCCCGTTCTCTGCACCCACAAGCTATCCCAGCCCTTTCATCCCCAGGGAGGTGTTTGGTGTCACTCTAGAGAGAAACAAAACCCATTTGCATGGTGCTGTTTCTCCTCCACATGGCTTCTTCCATGCAAGGAGCAACCCAAGCCAAGGATGCTGCAAGGGTGTAGCCCAGGGGGTCCATGTGCATGTGGCTACCTTGGGCCAACCAGGGCAGCCCCAGTCCTGGGATGTCCTCCCTATGCCACCACACTAGCAGCTCATGCAGAGGGGGATTAGCGGTGCCTTTTGATGAATTATTTTTCCCTGCAGTTTAATATAATTTGATCAAAGCCCTCGATGTTCCTTGAGCAGTAGCTTTAGCCTTTTTTTGCGCCAACATCCTCCTCTGTGCAGACTGGGTGCTCGTGTACGTGTGGTATGATGTTAAGCCTTTTGGATCTTGTTCTTAATATTAAACAGATGCTTATGAAATCAGCTATAATTTAAGATATAAAACTGTGAAACAGTTCTGTGACTTCTGAGGACCTAGGTAATGAGGAGGATATTAGGTAGCCATAGGGTTATTTTTTTGAGGTTGGAAGACGACTTTCTGCAATCATTATTTTCATTACAAACATTTTAAAGCATATGTGGATATTTTCATTATTGAGTGCTATCTTTAGCTCTTCCAATTAATTTCAAATTCCAGGAGTCCACATAATCTGACAGTTTGATGTGCTGAGAAATGTAGTAAGGACAGCTTATGATACACTAATTACCAGTGCATTTAAAGAGCCAATAATCTAATAGTTTTGAAGAAATCTGCTTATACTTTTTTCCATTTTCATCTGTTATTTCTCAAGCATTTTGTTTTCTGAGATCACAGCAGCAGTATAAGGGCAAGATTGTCAGCTGCTGGAAATCAAAGTACTGCTAGCGAAGCTGCTTAGGTGGTGCTGAATTATTCCAGCTGAGGATACGGTCCCCAAAGCTCAGCTCTCAAGAACTCATCTGCTGTGGCTTCATATTTCTTGTGTGAAGCTCCTCCATCGCCTGTGCATTGAAGTCATTCTGCAACCAGAAGTTTATTGCTTTGCCTGGGGAAATATGCAAAAAGAACTGTTAAACTCTTCAAATCAAGACCTTGTTCACATGAAAACATACTTTGTGAGAGATCTAAGCTGAGAAATGTGATTGGAAAAACCTTGGCTGTTGCTGGAATTTGTTTCCCGTGGAAATAGCGATTGGTACTTGACTCTGCAAATTATTCCGTGGTGATATCTGTGTTGATATGAACATATAAAGGGACATCTGTATTTTGATGCAAAGAGCAATGACCAGGGTTGAGATCTGGAAAGGCCTACTGAACCTTCTTTCCCCTGTGGCTATTGCGGTGCTGGCGTCCTGAGAGGGGACTAAATCTGTCCCTGTATTTCTCTGCCTCAGTGTCTAGACAAAAATCTGAGCAGGCAGATGCTGCTTACTCATTACTCATCTGTTGCAAATGCTTTAAGTTCCAATTAAAAAATGAAAGGCATCTTGATACTGATCCCCCTCCTTCAGGGATTCTAATCTGACAAAGTTTAAGGTTAATCACCATGTTTTTGATTTAAAAGTCAATTCAAAAATTTTCTTTTGATAAAGAGAAAATTTTAGGAAATTGTTGTTTTGGACTTTTATTTCCTTCTGCCATTCATTTCCTTTTTTTGGGTGGTGTTGAATGGATTTGCTCCCAGAACAAGGGATGAGTGGCTTGTGATCTTAGATGACCAAGCCCTGCTGACTGGGTCAAGGAAGCAGTGGGGAAGAGCTGAACATCTGGGGGGTTCACCAGCAGCCCAAATTATGGGAGAACCTCCCTTCTTGCCTTCGTCCTCTGCCTTTGCTCCTCGTCAGGAGTTGAGCACGTGGAGTGGTTTCTGATGGCGATTTCTTGAATGGTGAATCCTCTCTCTGGTTGGCTTGTTCTCAGAAATCCTTTGGTTTCCTCATCTCTGGATGCAGATATTCATAGACTCACAGAATGGGGTAGGTTGGAAGGGGCCTTAAAGATCATCTAGTTCCATCTATATATCAGACATTTTTTTTCTTAAGAAACCCACACCTGGAAGGTGTGGATAGATTACTGTGTCTCACCCTTTACAGGATCTGACAGTCTCCTTGGACTGCAGCTGTCGGACATCTAGTACTATGGGTAGACAACCTCCAGGATAAGGGACTAAAGAAATGTCTTTTTTCATGTGAATTGAAATGACAATAGGGAGCAGACTGCTTGCAGGATTTGCAGATTAATTCTGCAGCGATCGCTGATGCTGGCTTCCCTCTGTTCATAAATAATATGGTTTTGCCTTGTGGTGCTCAGTAGAGCTCAGCTTTAAGAGGAGCTTTTAAACTTTTGGGCTTTGTGGGAATGGGCAAAGCCAAATGTCAAGAGCTTACAACAGTGGAAGCCTGAGTTTTTCATGGTGTTTTATTACATAACTCTTTGAGTAATTTTTATCTTTTTGTTATTTTATAAGACTTCAAATTTTTTTTTCCCAGGTACCTTTTGCAAGGAATTGAAATGATTCTTGGGCCAAGGTCTTTGGTGACACTGACTCTGGCATCGGCTCCAGGTCAGTGGCTGCTGTGCACAGAGGGCAGTGTGAACCGGAGCCGTGCGATACGGGTTGGATTAGCAGGTCAGCGTGTCTGACTGGCACACGCTCCGGGCCTTTGCCTCCGTGCTGCTGAGGTCTCTAGTGTGGATTCATGGTAGAATATAGGGTTGAAGAAATTGAGAGAAAGATTGGGTTACATAGAGGAAAGCCACCTATCCACTGTGCTGGAGGGTATTATTGACAACAGAGAATCTGCAAGGAATATACTCATCTTTTCCCTTATCTCCCTGGTTTAATTCTTAAAGCCTGAGCCCTGATGCTGTGCTTTATCATTGTGCTGAGCATGTGGTGACTAAACGGGAGCAGAGCTCTTCCTCTCGATAACACTAGGCATTTTGCAGATGAATGCAAGCAAAAACAGTGTATCAATGGCTGGGGGCTCCTATCTGCCCATCCCAAATCCCGGGAAGTTGCTGCTGGTTGACTGGCTCAGATGTGGCACCGCTCCAGTCCGTGCTGCTGCTGAACTTGAGGGCTGCATAGCGTACTTGGCACTGGTGATTAACTTTTGCTAGGATGAGTGAGAGTGATTTCCCACTCTAAATGCTTTAACAGGCTTATGCAGATTTTGCACGAAAGGAGAGACTCTGTAATGAAACTTAATGGCTAATTGCACTCTGTTAATAAAATTGGAGGTGTTGTCAGCCACTGGAAAGGGACTGGTAAATCATATAAACAATAATACACAACATAATGTTGCCTGAGTACCAAGGTGGGAGTTAAATTTTCATCATTGATTTTTATTGATTGTTTCTCACTCATTGATGCCTATTCAAATAAATTGGGGAAGCGCTGATAGCAGACGTAACTCCGAAGGCAAGTTACGTATTCAGCAGCACATCAATACCAAGATATTAGTTTGGCTTCCCAAGGAAATGAGGTCTGTGGGGAGGTGACTTCTGTTTCTGCTGGTCTGTCAGTCCAAGTCTCAACATTGAAAGGGTTGGGACTGTTGAAGCACACATGATGGGGGAGCCTCAGACTTCTCAGCTGCCAGGTCTTGTGGAACTATTCCTATTTGCAGTAGTTGAACACAAAAGAGTGTCCTAACAGTACTTCTTTCAGGGGAAAATTTGTGATGTGACCTCATCTAGTAGACATCAATGAATCGCGAGGGCAGGGATTGCCTGACAGGGGGATGTTATGAATTCCCCAGTGTCAGGAGAGCTTGGCCCGTGTGGAGCTTTTCCCTGGAGGATGAGCCACTGGAATCAGCTATTTTAAACATCTCTTCCTTAATTCTCATAGCTCTTCCAAGCAGGCTGGGCAGTGGATCTGACAACGCTGTACCGCTGTCAGTCATCTGTGGCTGCTGGTGTAGAAAATCATGGGAACATCAAACATCGTTCGAGAACTTTCATCCCCTCTGTTTTAAGTGCTCCTCTGCAGCTCTCTTCCGTGCAAGCGCAGCCTGTGATTTGCTAAAGGGAAGGAAAACATTAACTCTTGCTTCTGCTTATCTGGCCTTGTCGTGTGTGCTTTGGCTAAAATTTGGATTTCCTTCACAGGAGGAAGAGGTTTAGGGCTGGCGGAGCCCCGACTTCTATTCCTCATGCCAGTGCCTGAAGGAGACGGGTGTGTTTGAGGGAAATCAGCTTGGATTGAAATGGGTGTTGCAGACTTTTTAAATGCCAGATGTTGTTGGCACGGCACGGTTGAAGTGGTTAAGCATGTTGGCAGCTGCAGTGGTTGGAGCTGGAGTCTGGTGTTTTGTGGGTCCTGGCAGTCGCTGCACAGTCCCTTGACCCAGCAGAGGAATCTGGCCAGTTGACTTGGTCTCCCAGGCTGGTGCTCTGTAGGTCTGGCCTAGAGCAGTTCTATGTTTCCCTCAACTCAGGCCTTGGGAGGGGGTCTCACTTTGGGCCTGTTTTCCAAGGAAAGTCAGAAGATGAAGGCTCTATAAGAAACCGTGCCAATGGCCAGTACAAGGCAGGCATGACAAAACACAAGGCAGTGCACATCTACAATTCTCTCCTCAGTTCTGTCCCCAAGTTTAATGATCTTTGGGAATCATTCAGCTGGTGAGGATGGTAGCGTGTGGCCCACCTGCTGAATTCCTCATCTCCTCGTGCATATTCTCATACTTTCTCCCCCCAGCTCCCATTCTGTATCTTCCATAAGCATTTTAATCCTGGTCCTGCTATCAGATTTTCTTTTTAATTTTATTTTTCTCTGGGGAAACGCAATCCTGTTATTCCCTCTTTCCAGGGAAGATAAAAGAACAGGTTGGTCAGGAATGAGATTATGCTTTTGTTCTCTCCAGGTAAAACCAGTCGCTTGAGATCAGCCTGCTCCTGGGTAGACCCAGCTCCTGCAGCTCTGGGGTACAAAGGCCATGACTCAGTTCAAACAAAGTGTACAGACAGTCCATAAAGTGGAGCAGGGGCTGGTAAACTCTATATATGCAGCCCCCCTCAGAAACTAGATGATTATAAATATCTATGGTTTTGCTAGTATAATTTTATACCAGCAAGAGAGAGAAAACATCTCTTCTTAGAACTAGATGATCTTTAAGGTCCATTCCAACCCAAACCATTCTGTGATTCTTTATGTTCACTTTTATGAATGAAAATTAAAGTAATGCAGTCACTGTTAGTCATACAGTTCAGGGTCTGGGGGAGAATCACAGTTGTGGGTGTGTTGGCTGGAATTAGCTTTGTGGGTTTTCAGTCCAGCCTCCCCCCTGAAGGTGGGACTGTCACCAAGCCTAGGTCAGGCCAGCCATGGCATTGTCTACCAACACCTTGACCTCCAAGGATGGCATTTCCATCCTGGTGTGGATCCTCTTCCCAGGGGATGCACTCTTTGTATACGTAAAAAACTTTTGTGGAAAATCACAAAATCAGTGCTTTCACTGTCTTTTTGCTAGTGTTAAAACACCTTCTTAAGAACAGAGAAGGCTGGGCACTTTCTGTCTGATGACAAGTTCTCAGCAAGAGACACAGATTTGAAAGACTCACTGATAGAACATACCATTTGAGAGATCCCCTTCCAGGCCATTTTTCAGAGCTGGTGGGTTTGACAGGGATTGGTGATGGTCCGGTTGTGCTGGGAGCTTCTGGACTTGTGGCCCTCGGGCACTGGGGAGCTCCTTGGTGACCATTGGTACCGGTGGGTTGAGTGTGATGCTGCTGCTCTCCTCGGGCAATGCTTCTCTCCCAAAAACCTGGTCCCTCTCTCCTCACGGAGCATCAGGAGAGCTCCAGGGAACAGGAGGGTTGGGCTTAGTCACAAGAAGCTGACAACCTCTTGCACCAATAAACTATTTATTATTTAATTCAGACAGTTGCTTCAAACTAATCGGTTCACGTAAATAACTATTTTTGAATGATTTTCTTCTCTCGCTTTTTAGGGCTGAGCTGTCAGGGGTCACAAGCTGTGAGAAGGTACTTGGTTGATCCTTCTTAGCCTGGACAGGCTGGTGTTTAGCTGCAGCCTGTGCAGCCCGAGCAGAGGAGCTGCTGGGTGCTATTGCAACGTGGGATCTGCTGGCTCCCTCCCATCCCGTCCCGTTCTGGATAAGCCCGGAAAACTGTTAAAATCCTGGAGTGCAGGAGCTAACAGAAAAATGAGTCATTTATTTTTTTTGGTGCTTCTGCTGTCTGAGTTGTGTTTTGTTTGTTTGGGTTTTTTGTGTTACTCTTTTCCTACTGAAACTAAAAGGAATTAACATGAGTTTCACTAGTGCCTGGAATATGTAAAATCTGGTGTAATAGCTTTCTAGCTTTATATAACAGAACATGTTCAGTCATTCAGCAGTTACTCCTACACCCGGTGTTTCTAAACAAAGATGCGAAAACTAGGTGTGAGACATTGAAGTGAAGGAAACACAGTTTTAATTCACGAAATCATTTTTCTTCCTGAAAGGAGGTTTGTTTGCTTGATAGTCGCTGTTTACTGGGACAGATTTGTGCTATCTCACAAGAAATGCAAATTGCTGTTTAAAAAGCTGTTTATTCTTGCTTAACACCATAAAGCAGCATTTTTTCATTTGCATTCATGTAAGGTTATGTATTTTAAAATTGCTCTTTAATATTAAACTGTTTTTTTTTTTTTAAAGTCAGCAAACTAAACAGAATCCCTTTCTGAGGCCTGTACTGCGTTTGGGGAAACTCTTACCACACAGCCAAACAAGAACAGGCTTTTTTCAGGATAACACGATCCCTGGTGCCGTCAGTGGCGTGGGTTTTCTAGCACCTACAGCACTTCCTCCTGCCTCGGGCCACCCTCGTGAACTGTTCTTATGCAATAAAAAAAGTTTGTTTTTTATGAAAAAAAAGTGCAATAAAAATGTATTTTTTTGCCTTTTTCTAAGGTGATGAGAAATTAAATGTTGCACCTGTCTTTCAGAGGAGGCAGAGGGGCTGTGTGTGTTTGAAGTCTAACCATGTCTGTGCTCTCGGACAAGGCTGACCACTGTTTCTGCCTTTGCAAGCCGTGTGCGCCCAGGAAAAAAAGTTTGTTTTTTATGAAAAAAAAGTGCAATAAAAATGTATTTTTTTGCCTTTTTCTAAGGTGATGAGAAATTAAATGTTGCACCTGTCTTTCAGAGGAGGCAGAGGGGCTGTGTGTGTTTGAAGTCTAACCATGTCTGTGCTCTCGGACAAGGCTGACCACTGTTTCTGCCTTTGCAAGCCGTGTGCGCCCAGGAGTCTTGTTG
>NW_010230184.1:0-27610 GCF_000690775.1 Eurypyga helias | reverse complement strand
AAGAGCAGTTCTAGGAATAGTTGTCAAGGCTTTTGGAGGCAGCACTGGACTCTGCACTGGAAGGGGCTGCCCAGGGAGGGGCAGTCACCATCCCAGGAGGGATTTAAGAGCTGTGTGGATGTGGTGCTCGGGCACATGGGTTAGTGGTGGGACTGGTGTGCTGGGTTAACGGTTGGACTTCATGATCTCTGGTATTTTCCAGCATGAAACATTCTGTGAGTTTAAGCCATGGTCCGCACCATTTAAGTATTTCCATCCTTATGCCATTGAGATGCCCGTGGTCCATCTGGAGGTCGTGGAGCACAGATACTGCCCTCCTGGTGAGGTGCCCTGGCTGGGCATGTGCGTCTGGCTGTCGCTCTTCCAAGTGTTGACACTGGCAAGTTGTGAATGGGCTGGGCTCCAATGGGTTAGGTAGCTCCAGGGAAGCTGGAGATGGGGGTTTATCCACCTAAACTCGTGTAACTCCATCATGAATTAGGGTGAATCTCAATGGATTTTGCTTGGCTGCAGAGGGAATGGGTGCTGGAGGCAGGCTGGTTCTCCATCAGCTTGTACTAGCAGCAAATGCTAGGAGAGGGAGAGGACTGGTGTGCTGGAGGACTTTTTACAAGAGCCTGTAGTGATAGGACAAGGGGTAATAGGTACAAATTGAAATCAGGGAGGTTTAGATTAGATATCAGGAAGAAATTCTTCACAGAGAGGGTGGGGAGGCACTGGAACAGGTTGCCCAGAGATGTTGTGGATGCCCCAGCCCTGGGAGTGTCCAAGGCCAGGCTGGATGAGGCTTGGAGCAACCTGGTCTAGTACAAGGTGTCCCTGCCCATGGCAGGGGGGTTGGAACTAGATGATCTTTAAGGTCCCTTCCAACCCAAACCAGTCTGTGATTCTATGATTCAAATGGAGTTTTGGTTGTTACAGTGGGACAGGGAAACTACGTGGACCATGGGAAGAAGATCCAGAGTTGGTCTGGTCTGAGCATTCTTGGTCCTGGGCAAAGTCTGGTGCCTGCCTAGAGCTCCTGCCGTGGAACTTGATTCCTTTCTGCCTGTGGTTCATTAGCTTAATGAATTTCAGGTTTCACAAGGAGGAACGTGATGTTTTGCCTGTTGTGCTGGGACCCGTGGCTAATTTCTGTAGAATTCCACATACATACATGCTGTTTCGTTAGGGCTGAACATGTCTCCTTGGTGCTGCTTGTCACAAACTGCCACCAGAGTTTTCTTGGTGAAAAATGCATTTCTGAAAGATGTTTTGTCAACATGTGCGAATAGGAGTAATGGTTAAGAATCCAGGTTTCACTTTGAAGAGATGACTTTTAATGTGTTCGATTTTCATACGTCTCTACCATTTGGGGTGGGGGAAAGTCAGCGTATTACTGTAGGCTCACAACAGCCAACTAAGACATGTTTACTGCTAGACTATGATGCTGTTGAAACGGTTCTGGCAACATAATCTGTTTTGTGATGCCAGGAACAACAAAGTGTTGCTTCAATTAAGCCCGTCATTTGTAGATCTTGGCTTATTTTAGAAGATTCGTTGAACCCACTGCAATCTGTAGGTTGCACTGCTCAGAGTAGCGCTGGGAGGAAGATGCAGTGTAGGAAGGCTTCCCTCTACACTTCTCTCCACAATTCCCCCCAAATCGGTGCGACCTTGGAAAGATGCCATGTTTGTTGTGTGAAAAGGGATGCATCAACCTGGCATGTTGTGAACTAACCCAGAAATCAGAACCGTGTCATTCTCTGAGCGTGCTGGAATGAGAGGCTGGGGAATTCAGAAGTACCAATTGCAAGGGCCACTATTTTAGTACAGAAAGTGTGGGATATGTGCGTCCTGTGGTGAGAACTGTGCTTTAATTGCCGGTTTAAGGGTGTCAGGCAGAAGCAAGAAGTACAAGGCACTGTGTCCTGATGACTTTCTTTTTACTTGTAGCCAAGACCCAGTTTACAAACAAAACAAAGAAACTCCTCCTCAGAAATCCTGCCTGCAAGTCCTGGACCAGGGGGATGTTTTCTGAGTGCTGATACTCCAGGCACTTCAGGTTTTATTTCCCAGGTGAAGAGTTAGGTTGCCATGAGCGTGTCCCGTCTGTGGCGCTAGTTGAAGTGGAGGGATGCATGTTGTCCTCGCATTTCTTTTGGGATCTTGGCAGCCAAAACCTGTAAATCTTAGCGGATTTACACGCTGTCAGTCCTCGAGTGTGGAGAAGAGCAGTCTGTCTCCATGCATCGAATTAGCTGACCTTTTGTTGGGTGAAAAAAAGAGCAAGAGGTAAGTAGGGAGAGCAATTCCTGCAAGAGCATAGAGGAAATTATTCTTAATTCTTTGCCTTTGCAGGGACACATGATCGTGACCCAGCAGCGGCAGCTGCACTGGTCGCCCTTGGCTCCTGCGGCGATGGCGGCAGGGCTGGTGTTGCAGTCAGGTCTCTGGTAGCTCGGCTGAGAGAGGCAGGGTTAGTACAAGAAACAGGTGTGCATCAGGAAAAGGGTTTTCTGTGATGTGTGACATCTCTGATGTTTCAGGACAATCCACAAAAACCCTTAGGGAAAAAAAAGGCATCAGTTAATTCCATGTAGAGAAGAAGGAGCCAGTCTTAAGTGTGGAAATGCGTCTGGTGGCTGGGATCGTGCGGAAATCTTTGGAAGCTGGGCTCTCCCACATGGATGTGGTGTCTGTGCTGGCAGGCTGAGCAGAGACTGGAATGTCAATGGGGTTGCTTTGGGTCTTCCCTGGCTCATTTGGGCTTTTTCAGTTCACTTATGAAGAGAGCAGCTTTGCTCCCCAGCTTTGCTCCCCAACTTTGCTCTGTAACGCTGAACATAGAGGAATACAATTTTAAAGATAAAGAAACTCTGAGAAAGAATCAGCAGTGAGTTGCTGAACAGTTAGTTGCTAAAAACCCAAGAACTTGGTTTCTAGTTGGCTCTATTTCCTCCCTTGAGTTTCATAGCAAACTCACGTTAAAAGAACTTCCTGCAAAAGATGCTCTGTATTGGTGCTCCTGTAAGTAACTGAAGGGTGAGACATCACCAGTTAGACTGGAAACCATCTGCTCTGGGGCTGCTGCCAGGCATGGGGAGCCTCAGTGTCACAGTTTATCTCTGGCCACAGTTACTTGTTGGTGAGAGTCCCGCTTACACCCACACATTTGATTGAGACCTTGTTGGAATTAAACTCTGAAGAATATCAGAACTTGGGTGCTGTAATTATTTCTTTTAATCTGAGCAAGATGATCTTTGTGATTTGTGGAATTTACAGGATTGCTTAACTATTTTTTAAGAATTGTGTATATACATATGTACCCATGCATGTATGTGCGTGGGAAATCGGAGACCCACAATGATTCTGCTGGAGAACGTAGGATGTATTTGTCATGAATGAAATGCTTCTCCTCCTGCAGCGGGTCCACGCAGACAAATCCCTGTGTATGTGCAGAAGTCCCTGGAGGACTGGGATGCGTGACCAGATGTGGGTTCCAGAGCAGAAGCCCTTATCCCTGCTTTACTCACCAGCCTCTCCGCTGCAGGGCATCAGCGCCGGCCGCACGTGGCCATCTTTTGCTTATCGGTTCTGCGGCTTTACGCCGATGCTAGGCATCGTGAGCCTTTCCATGGAAAACCAATTAGCAAGAGGGGAGCCCCCAGTGAATTTCATACTGTTCTGCAGCATAATGAGGAGGAAATAATCTGTGTGGTGTGTTTTTTTTTTTTTTTTTAAGAAAGAGAAGATTGAAAGTAATTGCAGGTGCGTTTGCAGCTCTCACAATTAAGTTTTCCCATACTCATATCAGCTCTTAATTCCACTAATTGCAAATGAAGTGACCAGGAATCTCAGTGGTATTGCCATGATGAATGCACTGCCCTGTGGCAATAATTCTCATCAATGCAGTCTTTAGACTATTTTCCTTCAGGTAACGCGGGGATTGTGATGCCCTTCCCCAACTGGCCGTTAGGTTATATTCACTCCAATAATAAATTTATTATTGGAGCAGCTATTTCTGTTTGTCCCAAAAGTGTGGTATTCTTTGTGGTAAGCAGGGAATGTCAAATGTTATACAACTAGATTTATTAAATAAATATTCAGGGTATTGATTGCATTCATTTTGGGCCCCATCTGAGGCAAATGCCAAGTACCTAATAGAGGGGAAGCCTCTGGTTCAGTCCTTGTCGTGGAAAGTGCTACTGAGCAAGCACAGGTCGTCCTGTGGGATTTTCTTGAAATCAGTGCATTTGGTTAAAACTTTTAAATATCTTCTCTTTTGGGTTTTTATTTAAGTGTTACTTTTTAAACAGCATTTTTGGCTCTAAGTGACTTTCAGTAGCTTTAGTAGGTGATTGCAGGAGGAGGTCTGTGGTTTAAAAAGTTCCGACGTATCAGCAGTATTTCCTACCTACTCTCTCTTTACACACATAGTAGCATCTGAGTGCACTATCGTCATCTGAGCTGGCCTTACCACCAGCCTACAAGAGGAGGATAAAGTCGCTTTTTTTTCTTCTTTGAGCTGATTTTCACCATCTTGCTTGATATTTGCCCAAATCTCTGACTTAAATTGCGTTCTCGGAGCTCAGGAAGCCTCCTTGATTGATAGCACCAACGTAAGAAGGCACCAAGCTAATTAAATCACACGGCCGCTTCCCAACACTGCTGTCACAGGCTGACCTAATTTTGCACTGCAAAGCTTATCAGCTGAGTATCTATTGAGTTAAGGGGACCATAATGCTGTTTCTAGGAACAGATAGATATATTCTTCTTTTCCCCTTACAACTCATTACACTGCTGTTTATTGTTCCTTCTGCTGGGCAAGCATTAAAAACCTATGATCTGTGGTGTGGGGCTTCTGCCGTTTCTGGAATGGTAGGTATGCTCCAGTTAGGAGAGGGATGGGGAAAAGGTCATGATAACTCTTCAGACATGAATATGGGATGAGATCCTTGTCACTTTTACGGACTTTCTTGTCCTGTCACTCCCTGCCCCTGTAAAAAGTCCCCCCCAGCTTTCTTGTAGCCCCTCAGGCACTGGAAGGGGCTCTGAGGTCTCCCCGGAGCTTCCCCTCTCCAGGCTGAACCCCCCAACTCCCCCAGCCTGTCCCCATGGCAGAGGGGCTCCAGCCTTCGGAGCATCAGTACATAACCGAAAGGTGGACTGAACCAGTACATTCCAAGAGGCTGAATCAATACATACGGAAAGATGGAGGTGTCTGGGGACATGAGGGAAAGGAGGGGGAGAAAGGCTTCACCTTCTCGTTGTCACTAGAAGACTGACAAGCTGAGGATGCTCTTTCTGATAAAAAAAATTATTTATCCTTTGATCTGTTTTTAATTGTGTGATGTCACAAAGTCATTTGTAAACAAATATCTCATGCCCTAGAAACTTTTGAGATTAACTTAGAAAGCAGGAAAAAATACTCTTTAGATTTTGTGCATCTCGTGTTTTGAGCAGTGAGGAAACAGTGCAATCCCCATCCCGTATGCCAAGTTTTTTAGTAAGAGCTGAAATGATCATTTATTAATAAAGACTGCAACAGTTGAATTTCTTTTTTTTAAAAAATACCGATTACTGTGGGTGCTGTGATGGAGGTCAAGAGAGTTACCAGCACGTCAAAGGGAGAGGCAGACTGGTGTGCTCCAGCTGCACAAATGTGCTGTAAGTCAGGAAGCATCTCCTGCCTGAGCATTATTCTAATTCTTACTTATTTGCTTTTTTGGGTGACCAGCTTGGTTGGAAAAAACCTCTTTTCTGCTTATTCCTTCATAGCTTTAGAAGATAAGTTTTATTCTGCATGTCTCCCTTCACAGACAGCTGGAATTCATGGCAGGTTCTGGTTTGTCCTTTGTTATTAAATGTGTCTACATGCCTGCACACATATGCAATGCTGGACAGTTCTAATTTTGCCTTTGCAGAATTTTTTATGATCTCCTTGGGTTGTTCCCAGGTCTAGAGTGTTTGGGGAACTTGTTGCCAGTTGAAACCAAATTGCTCTTGTAGGTGTGTGTGTGCAACGGCAGAGAAGGGAAAGTGAAATTGCTGGAAAAGAGCAGCCAATAAAGGGGGGATCTCTGAAACATCAATATATAATGAGATATGGTGAAAAGGTCAGGCTGGCCCCATTTTTCATGGGAAAGAAGAAATCTCATGGCGCCACACAACTTCTTTGCAGCAGAAGCTAGTCAGGGCTGTTCTTGGGTTTGATGTTACTGCTTTTCCTTCTGACCTGGCAGCGAGCTTTCCTTGCGTGGTGTGCGCGCGTTGCCGGGAAGAGCGCCGTGATGGATGCTTTCATGCAGTATTTACTGTGTGTGAGCACAAGACAAATTCCTCTCAAATGCCACAAACAAAATAAATGCCAAGTATATATTACTTTAATGTCTTGTCTGGTATTAAATCCTTGGAGGCACATTTCAGAAGTAGCTGTAATGAATATCCCTGCAGTAGAGAGGGAGGTGACATTTCATAATTACGCGATGTCTTCTGAACCATAAGACTTTAAAACTTAAAGAAGGAGACTTTTTATTTTCCTTTATCTTCTTGATCTCTTAAAGCAGTGTATTCTTTTGCCCTAATAATACACAGAGGGGTGTTTTTTTTCTGTATTGCCTTCTCAACATGATGGCTGCGGAGCAGCAGCCCAGACACGAAAATGAAGGGCACTTCAAATGTAATTTGAAGTTATATGAATATAATATGAATGAAAATGTAATATTAATGTAATATGGATTTAAAAGGCAGCAGGATGTTGGCATAATGTTGCTGACTCTTCTAATTTTATCAGAAGTCTCATGATCTATGCTGAACCTTGTTTTACCTTTCTGCTCCGTGGCGCCGCTTTAGCACGTCAGCGTTTTATTGTGGGTATTGTGGGAGATGACGAAAGCTCCAGTTGTGGCCCAGAGCCCGGTGGCTGGGCATGGCAGAATGAGGAGGATGTTCCGTGTCCCAGGACCCCGAACCCTGTGGGAGGAGGGGGAAGCAGCTCTCCTAGCATGGGAAGGCTGCAGTATGTTGAGCATTACTGCTGCTGTTCTTAGAAAAAATAATAATAATTAAGATTAACAGATTCCTTTATGGTCAGAGTGTGACACGTGGGCCTGATTCCTGAACAGGGACATCTCTCTGTGCAGGAAGGAGGGTGAGCTCCATAGGAGGCCCAGCCTATGGTACAAAGGGATGGATAGGTTGGATTTGTTTCTTCTAAGCAGTAAATAGCATCTTCAGCCTTGCAAAATGCCAGCTGTGAAATGGTACATGGAGGCTGCAAAACAGTTTGCCTGAGCTGAAGGAAAGCACGGCTGAGGCACAGGGAGGCAGGTGGATATACTGGTTGGACTAAATGTGACTGTAGGACAAGCATTGTGGATATATTCAGTCATTGTGTTGTACTTATCGTAGAACCATGGAATGGTTTGGGTGGGAAGGGACCTTAAAGCCCCCCCACTCCCACCCCCTGCCGGGGGCAGGGACACCTTCCATAGCCCAGGGTGCTCCAAGCCTCATCCAGCCTGGCCTTGGACACTCCCAGGGATGGGGCATCCACAGCTTCTCTGGGCAACCTGTCCCAGTGCTCCCACCCTCTGCAGGAAGGATTCCTTCCTGATATCCCATCTCAATCTCCCGCTTTCGATTTAAACCTGTTACTCCTTGTCCTGTCACTCCCTACCCTTGGAAGAAGTCCTCCCCCTCCCCCCCCAGCTTTGTTGTAGGCATACTTGGAAATAACTGAGTTTAGGAATCAATTTTTTCTGGCCTCAGAGAACTGCCAGGAGCAGGGATGCATCTGTCTTTGATCTTTGCTCAGCTTTGCAAAGAAGGGGCTGGCCGACGGGTGTTGGTAGCTCGGTGTGGGGCGGCTCGAGGAGCAGAGCGTGCTGGAGGCTTTTTGCTCTTGTGCCTGCTTGGTCAGTCCTGGGTGGCCCCACCAGGCTGTGGTCTCTGTTGGTCTGCCAGGCCTGTGCCTCCCTGGGCTTGTGAATACACCAGTAGCTCAGGACACCTCCATTCCCTGTGCCGGCTCTTCCACCCGTGCCCTACGGAGAGGCTCTTGCCGAGGGCAGATTGCTGAAGCGCTCGCTGAAGGGGTTAACCTCGGCCAGGCCCCTTGGAACCCATCTGAGTGTAGTGGACTGAGCGGGACAGGGGCAGTGCCAGGTAGCTGGGAGTATCAGGCTTAGTCATTACAGCCTGAAATCATATCAGAAGGATATTGACCACTTGGAACGAGTCCAGAGGAGGCCACGGAGATGCTCAGAGGGCTGGAGCACCTCTCCTATGACGAAAGGCTGCGAGAACTGGGCTTGTTCAGCCTGGAGAAGAGGAGGCTCCGAGGAGACCTCATTGCAGTTTTCCAGTATCTGAAGGGGCTACAAGGAAGCTGGGGGGGGCTTTTTACAAGAGCCTGTAGTGACAGGACAAGGGGTAATGGGTACAAATTGAAATCAGGGCGGTTTAGATTAGATGTCAGGAAGAAATTCTTCACAGAGAGGGTGGTGAGGCACTGGAACAGGTTGCCCAGAGATGTTGTGGATGCCCCATCCCTGGAAATGTCCAAGGCCAGGCTGGATGTGGCTTGGAGCAACCTGGTCTAGTGGAAGGTGTCCCTGCCCATGGCAGGGGGGGGGGAACTAGATGATCTTTAAGGTCCCTTCCAAACCCAACCATTCTATGATTCTATGAAATACTTATTCTCTTCCTGGTCGTTTGGTTGACCTGACACCGTCTTGTTCAGGGCCCTTTGCTTCTGTCTCGTTTTCTTCAGCCTGGGGAGAGCGAGGGTCAGAAATGGGGATTATGAGCAGGTTTGTGTCAACTCTCAGCACCGTGCAGCAGTTGGCACCACAATGGGCTGTGTCAACCGGGACCTGTGTGCGGGTCAGCCCGGCAATGGGCACGGTGATGGGAAGGGGGTCTGCAGGGGTGCCGGGGCGCTGCATCCCAGGAATCCCACCGTAGGCGTTAGCTGAGGAGTTGCGAGTTGACCAAAGAACCAGTAACCTGGTGTGAGGGGGAGGCGATGTGTGGCACAGACCTCTGGAAACAGGGCTTGGGAGGGGGTACCGCTGCTGCAAGGGATGTAGGGAGAGCACACGGATGTTGTCCCAGCAGCGTGGGGCTCCTCTCCATGGGACATGGGGCTGGGAGCCTGATGGCTTTGAGTCGGGTGGGGCTCAGCTCTAACTGTTCTGGTTGTGATTTAGGACTTCAGTTTGGACTTTAAGGCATATCCCACTTCGGCTGAACGGGAGCAGCGTGCCGATGAGCAGAGAGGGTGAAATGCTCCATCTTTAAAACTCCCCGGAATTACGTTTTATCTCTTCTGCTGTTTAGTTTGTTACTTTATTTGGCGGTAGGACTGTAACTCAACTTTCTTACCCTATCGATCCACTCTCTGAAAATTTTAGTAGTTGTGAATTTCGCGGTTCAGAAATAAAGAAAATTGTAGAGCCAGGCACGTGCTTTGGAGACTTGCCAGAACAGAGCTGTAATTTGTACCTGCGGTATTAGCAACAACATCGGGGTTTTTTTACGTGTTCAACATGGAAAACAGCGTAACTTCCTGTAGCTCAGGTTGTATATACAAGAAAATTAAAGTAAGGGTTCTGCATGAACTTAACCTCTGCTCCAAATCCGGATCCCTCTGACAGCAACAGGATTTTGGTATCGACTTGGAAAGGAAATAGCATCAGTGCCACTGTTTCTCCTGCTTAATTTTAATGGTTTAATTAAGGCTTCCCATTTGCATAACGAGTGTGATAATACATTTAGAAAGATATATAATAAGAAAGAACAGTAATGCAGAGTTGATTTAGAAATTGAAGCGGAAATAACTGGAATGCTAATGAGTTTGGGAAGGTTCCGTTCAGGGGATTGCTGAGTATTGATAAATACCGTGGCAGCGAATATGCGTGTGCTGAGTCAGCAAAACAGTGTTCTCCGTGGTGAATTCTTCAGACTCGGTCCTCCCGGCTGGGGGTGTGGAGGGATCCCAGGCTGCTGCAGTGGAAATGGGTCTGAGCGAACCCCGGGGGTGCGGGCGATGATGCTCACCTGGTTTCTCTCTCTGGGTCTTGCAGCCCCCCCCACTGTGCGGATCGTGCACTCGGGCCTGGCGTGCAACATCGAGGAGGAGCGCTACTCGGAGAGGGTCTACACCATCCGGGAGGGCGAGACGCTGGAGCTGACCTGCCTGGTCACCGGCCATCCTCGGCCACAGGTGAGCCCCCGCCGTGCCCGGAGGCAGCCTGCCGCTGGTCACCGCACCTTTCCTCTGCCCTCCCCTTAGCCTGCCTGGGTTGGTTTCATCTCCTGCGAAGGACTGGGCTCTGGTGCAGGGTGGTGGAAACCAGTGCAGCAGGATCCGAGGGGGATTTGTCCAGGCTGTTTGTTTGATAATGGGGTGTTGCAGAAGAAACAGCAGCAAAGATGGCTGGTTTTGAATGACTGGCAAGGAGTGTGGTATGAAAACCAGCAACTCTGTTGTGCTGTAACACAGGGGTCCCAATGTGGGAGTCAGATCCACGGAGGTCGGTAGCAGCAAAAGGATAAACAAGTACGAGGAGAGGGTGGCTGCATGTAGGCTGTATGCACCAGAGTGAACAGCTGGAGTGGGGGCACCCTGCAGTGCCGGAGTGCTCCTGGGTCTTGGATGCCGTTGGAATTGCAGCCCTGCAGAAAACAAATGTTAGATAGAAATAAATGACACTTTTCCCAGGTCTAACTCCATTTTATAGCATTGCATTCAAAGCCAGAGAGTCATGTCAGCCTGTGCTACAGCTGCCCTGCTCTCTGCCTCACTCACCCCCCCTTTTTGCCCAGGGTACCCCATTAACAGGTCATTTTAGATCAGAACCTTTCATAGTGCAATGTTCTATTACCCCCCTGCTCTGCTTTGTTGTTTCCATCTTATCCTTTGCTCTTTGAACCAAACCTGCTCTCTGTTCCCTCAAAGTGGCCGTTGTCACTTTGTCTTCTGCTGGGTCCCCTCCCTTGCTCTGTTGGTAAACAAGCTGGGTACCCGGAGCTGCAGGGTGTCGCTAATGAGCTGAGGTTACCACGTTTCGCAGTGCACCTATCTGTATGCGGTTGTGAACAGCAGCATACCTCAAGAGGATTTTCTTTGCAAGGTGGTGAATTAAACACCTCCCTCGTGCAGTGACGTGGGACAGGGGAGAGCTGTGGAGTGTGGTTAGCTGGCGTGGGAAGTGGGGAGAGGGGCTTCTCTGGAGATCTTAAGTCTGCAGACGGGTGATGTTGCTCCGGAAGGGAGAGATGTGCTGATTCTCTGCTGTTTATTCTGTAGCTGTTCCCAGTTTAATGAGAAGATTTAGCCTGTGCTGGGCCCCAGGAAGGCATAGGTCAGGCTGTGTCTTAGAAAACTCTGCTTCAACTCCACCCAGTTGCACTCTCTCAGCTGCAGTCACACATTAAAGCCATGTTATAAAACAAGCCATTTTTCTGTTAAATTAAGTGATCTGTGTCTAGTCTTTGCCAGGTGAAGGAGAGAGAAAAAAGCCCTAAAAACAAAAAGACTGGGGCAAGTGCCCAGATGTTTTGATAAAACCCCAAGGGGAGCAGTGCTGATTTAAAATCAATGCTGCTATTACCGAGTTTAATATTCAGTTCCTCATGAGGTATGAGGAGTATTTATTGTGTTCTCTGCCACTGCTGGTGGTCCTCTTTGCTCCACCGTGTCCCACACCATGAATGTTGTCTGGTGAGATGCTGGGAAAATGCTGATGGCTCTTCTTTGGAAGAGCCAAGAGAGACTGGATTGATGCAGACCTCATTCCCAAAAGGTGATAACATCTTATTGTGGCACTGATGGAGGCAGGAAGGGAGCAGCTCCTGCTTCAGGATACCCTGTTGCTTTTTATGGGATCTGATGTGGCATCAGGTGCTGATCAAAGAGGGAAGATGGGACCTGCCGCAGACTGGCTGCCTCTTCCAGGCACCTCAACTCCATGTCTCTCAGGGCCTGTTAGTGATGTTGGATTCATTCCACCTTCCCAAACGTTTCTTCTCCAGGATTACTTAACAGCTCTTTTAAGATCCAAAGCAGCTGGCTCTGGATGCAGCAGTTTTTGACGTGCTGTGTGTTTGGGTGGAGGTAAGTCGCACACTGGAGTGCAGGCAGGAAAGAGCAGAGGTAGGCTGGTGCTTCCTTGGAAGAACGTTTCTTCCTCAAGCCATCTCCTCCATCTGCTCTGGCACAGCTGACCAGCAGCCTGTGAGGGTTGCTGCAGCTGAAATGAAAGATCCCACTCAAACCAGCCTGCCTGGAGGCTCCAGGCAGTTTCAAAGCCAGCGAGGCTGTTGTCTGTCAGGAAGCACTTCGCATCAGCTGTGAAAGGTGCCGTCGCAAGCCGTAGCAAAGCTTATGATGCTGCTGAATCAAGAACAAAGCTGTTCAACCCGTACGTCTTATCGAGACAGCAACCACAGGGCTGCTTTCTCATAAAAATCTGTGTGTTTTCTCATCTGGGATTCAGGATAGAAAATTGATTTCTCTTTATTTTACCTGTTTATAGATTTTCTTTGTCAGCCAGCACCTTGGTCTGCTCTCTGGCTCTAGCTCTTATCTCACAGCTCTCCGAGGCTCGCAGGAGTTTTTGCAGATTAATTGCCTGAGAGCAGGGGGGTAGTTTTGGTAGTCTCCAATGGGTGATCTGCAGCGAAATACAGGAGGCTTGGCAGGGCTGCATTTGAACATTAGCGTTTTTATCACCTTCCTATTAAATTTCTGTTCAATTTTAGTGCTCCACAAAGTAGGAAACAAAAAAAAAAAGAGCCCAAAACACGGTGGCTTTTTTCACATTGCCACGTTTAAACTTTGGCATACAACGCTGTGGGAGCCACAGCCCCTTGGACTCGATGCCCATGAAATGTGACTTCAAGAGTGCTGTGGATCCCTGCATCCAGTTCTGCAGCCCTCAAAATAAGAAGGATGTCGACCAGTTGGAGCGAGGGCAGAGGAGGCCACGGAGATGCTCCGAGGGCTGGAGCCCCTCTGCCATGGGGACAGGCTGGGGGAGTTGGGGGGTTCAGCCTGGAGAAGGGAAGGATCCAGGGAGACCTCAGAGCCCCTTCCAATGCCTGGAGGGGACTTTTTCCAAGGGCAGGGAGTGACAGGACAAGGGGTGACGGGTTTAAATGGAAAGAGGGAGATTGAGATGGGACATCAGGAAGGAATTCTTCCTGGAGAGGGTGGGGAGCACTGGGACAGGTTGCCCAGAGAAGCTGTGGATGCCCCATCCCTGGGAGTGTCCAAGGCCAGGCTGGATGAGGCTTGGAGTAACCTGGTCATAGTGGAAGGTGTCCCTGCCCGTGGCAGGGGGTTGGAACTGGATGATCTTTAAGGTCCCTTCCCACCCAAACCAGTCTGTGATTCTATGATCTCATCAAGGTTTGTGTTGCTTTTGTCAATGGGGCTGCTGGGGAGAAGCACCAATCGGGCTCAGGCAGATCAGGGTGAATGTCAAATGTTAGAGAACTGCTCTGACCCGACAGTAATTACTCTTGGGTATTTTAAATACACATAGTCTAAGATTTTTATTTATTCTACTTGTTGGATACATTCAGTTTTATGGGCCTAATTCTTTGGGGAGAGGTCTGCAGTGTGCTTCTCTTGTGACCCAGAGGCAGTGGCTGGCTGGAGGGGGTGATAGGGCATTTATTTTTAAGCTTTCCTCTTTGATATGTGCAGAACTTTATATATCGAGCTAGACACAATATATTGTTGTTGGATTCTCATGTTCAGACAACCTTCAATATGAGATAGGTTGGAGGGGAAGTATCTGGCAGGGTTCTTTCTATTCTTGCACATAGAAGTGGTGAAAACACTGTTTTATTTCTGTTTTTTTCTGCAAGACAGTTGCACATTTTGTGATAATTGCCAGTATTTTCAGTGCTTCATTTTTTTGTAACCGATTTTTGCACAGAAGGTTTATCGTATTTGGTTTGCAAATTGTATGGAAATTATTTTCAAAATGATATTTTATCAGACCCTGGGAAGTGAGTTTATAAAATATGTAATTATGTATTTGTTCTAAGAATGCTACACAGCTTGCATCTGTTTCTCAAACTTTTCCAATATTATTAGCATTCATAGAAACTCCTTTTGTTTTAAAATGCTGTACGAAGGCAGCAGCTCTGTTCTAGACATTCATAAAATCTGTCAGTGTTCACCGTATTCCCTCCAAGTCAGGTGTGGGCAGAAAACACGCATAAACCAAGGACAAGATGAAGTAGAAGTGTGCTGTGGGATAGCTGGTGAGACCATCCATCCTGCATCCTTCATGGAATCACAGGCTCGTTTAGGAAGGGACCTTAAAGCCCCCCCAGTCTCACCCCCTGCCATGGGCAGAGACACCTTGCATAGACCAGGTTGCTCCATCCAGCCTGGCCTTGGACACTCCCAGGGATGGGGCACCCACAGCTTCTCTGGGAACCTGTCCCAGTGCTCCCCACCTGCTCTGCTTCTGTTCCTGCTCGGTGAGGTATGGAGCCAGGCCGTGTTGCTCGGATAAAGCGATCATTCATTACGTAAGGCTGGTGTTAGTAACAAACTTCACTTAGTGTCCTTCAAGTGAAACTGTGTTGTACCGTCTGCAAGCCTTCAGTTCTGGGAACAGCATTTAAGAGTGGGTGCAAATGCTCAGGCAGAAAGTTATCTTCCTGATTTGCAAGCCGAGTTTGGTAATTGAGCACCTTAATAGCTTGGGGTTTGGTGCTACAGTTAATTACACCCTCAAAATTAGTGTCTCTTTAAAATCATGCACTCTGCTTAAGAAACAATTTTTTTTTCTTGTTTTGGTGGCTAATTAGCTGCATTCACCTGGTTTCCTGATTCTGAGCTCACAGTAGGTCTCCGCCGCTATCAAGAGGCAGTTGGAAAGTATCTGATGGTTAGAGGAAAATCTCCTCTACGCTTTCCTCCTCGCAGTCTTAGCCAGGTGGCAGGCAGGCATGGGCCAGACCTGGTGCCGGGTTGGAGAACGTGCTGGCGCAGCAGAGTGGGTCAGTTTAAGAAGCTGAGCCTAGAGGAAGGACCAAGCTGAGACCTCGGTCTGGCTTAGAGGGCATCAGCGCTTCTCATCTGATGTTTCTCCAGTCATTGCCTTCCTGTTAGCCTAGATGGAGCACGGGGACTTTGTGGCTTAGCGAGGTGCCTACGAGTGAGCCTCAGACCATGGCTGTAAATTGCTGCAAGTGGAGATGGTCTTCAGGGAGTCTCCAGAGGCTCCTCCATGTGCTCTGCCAGCCCAAGTACCTCAACTCCCACCATCCCATGGACCATCCCCAAGGAGAGGAGACCTTGCTGATGCTCTGCTGCAGCCTCCTGCACTGCAGGACTGCTGTCACCAGCAGTGTCTATCTGCTTTTCCTGTCTACCACAGTAGAGCTTCCCTTGGGATACTAACAGAAAGAGGAAAAACAAGTCTCTGAGAAGGCTGCAGATGCATCCTTCTTTATTTTGCAAGGCAGCTCCTAAATATCCAGGGCACATTTACACATCAGGATTTCTTTGTGTGCACGGTAGTGCCTGCAAGGGAGCCCTTACAGCTCCGAAAGCTCTCCCTGGGGAGGAGGGAAGGGCTGGGACCCTGCAGCCAGCAGCCTTTTCTGAGAGAGGGCTTTTGAATCATAGAATGATAGAATGGTTTGGGTTGGAAGGGACCTTAAAGACCATCCAGTCCCACCCCCTGCCATGGGCAGGGACACCTTCCACTAGACCAGGTTGCTCCAAGCCTCATCCAGCCTGGCCTTGGACACTTCCAGGGATGGGGCATCCACAGCTTCTCTGGGCAACCTGTCCCAGTGCCTCCCCACCCTCTCCGGGAAGAACTTCTTCCTTATATCTAATCTAACCCTCCCCGCTTCCAATTTAAACCCGTTACCCCTTGTCCTATCACTCCCTGCCCTTGGAAAAAGTCCCCCCCAGCTTCCTTGGAGCCCCCTTCAGCTACTGGAAGGCTATCTCTGGGGAAGCTCCTTCTGCTTGTTGTGGGTCGGTGTTACGAGTGACTGTAGCAGGAGGGTTGTAGCAATGGGGAGTCCAACCGAACTGGGCGAGACCCGCATTTTCCCTTCCTTCCTTCATGGATTGGAAAAGGCAAAGTGCTGCTTTAGGGGGTTCCTCTCCTGAGGGGTGGAAGTCTGGCAGGAGGAGTGAATGTTTTCCTCTTTCATGTCAGTCCTCCTGCGTGCTTTACCAAAGTGCACGCTTATGCCTTTTTCTCTTCCCAGGCGTTGCTTTTAACTTGCGGATCAATGGATGTAGTTCTGTAGCAGGCTGGTGACTCGCCTGTGCCTCCTTGATCTGCTCCAAGTCGTGTTGAAGTGACACAGCTCTACAGGAACGTGTCTTCAGGCTTACTCCTACTGGCTTCCCACCACGTGCCACAAAACCCTTTTGTTTTCTCATGTTCTCAGTGTGGTGAAATGAAAATTTTTGGAGGCCTGATTGATACCAATTAGACCTTTGGGGAGAATAGTGCAAGGCCACAGCAATTATTGCAAAGGAAGATTTACAAAACCTTGCTCACTGTTGTTGCCCCAAACTCCACCTCACTCCTAATAATACGGAAAGCTCTGAGCACCCCAACATGTCCTTATCTGGGTAGTAGCAGCATTTGATGTATCTGCTCTTCCTAATTTGCAGCATTCTTACACACAGTGCTCAGCACTTCATCTATTAAATGTGCCATTAGTTGCCATAGAAACTAATTTTCCTTGATTAAGTTTTTAAAATGCCACATCCACGCTCAGGTGGGGCTAAGGGTGGGTGGGCAAATGCAGCCCTTCTTTTTCAGAAATCACCGCTTTCAGAAAATACCACTTTTAGCTTTTTCAGAAATTACTGCCCAGAGATTGGTTTGGATTTTGGAACCAAATTCTGCAAAGCCCCTTGCTGGTTGGGAATGAATCCTTCTCTGCCTGTGGCTGGCTGAGCTGACCCCACGCACCCCGAGGGTGCACCCACTGAGTGTCCCACAGGCGAGGGGGTGCTGTGTCACCCTTCGGACCCATCCCTTTTCCAGCTGTTAGCCCAGGTGCTGAGTGTTGTCCTGTACCTACGTGTCATCCTGCCAGGAGACCCGTAAGGATGCGCATCCCTGTGACACAAATAAGTTATTTCCTGTTTTATGCAGCTGATGCCTGACATTTTACTTACACTACGGAGGTTCTCCACAGAATGAGGAGGGATGTGGCTTACCAGAATCTTCCTCAGCAGCTCTGTCTCGTGTCTGGGGGGTGGCAGCCTGTGGCACCAATGACTGTGACTGTCCCAATGTCATAATCATCAGATTAGATATCAGGAAGAAATTCTTCCCGGGGAGGGTGGTGAGACACTGGGACAGGTTGCCCAGAGAAGCTGTGGATGCCCCATCCCTGGAAGTATCCAGGCTGGGAGCTGCCTGTTCTAGTGGAAGGTGTCCCTGCCCGTGGCAGGGGCTGGGACTGGGGGGGCTTTAAGGTCCCTTTCCACCCAAACTGTTCTGTGATTCTATGATTCTCTAAAGCTGGGAATGACATTCTGACATGGGGTGTTAGGGGAAGAAGCATCTTCTGAAAGAGCAAGGGTTTTGTATTCCTGGTTGTCCGCTGAAGGCTGAAGACCATGTTTGTCAGTATAACCTCACCTAAAATGGTTTTTTTTGCTCTGGGGTTTTTTACCCCTGTGTCTTTCACCTTGGTTTGTGTGATGCCCCAGGTGATATTGTCCTGTCACGAGCAGTATATTCTGAGATGCAAATGTGCAGAGTGGAGGGAGGGTGATGCCGAGCCCTCGTCTGTGACTGCAAGGTGGCTGTGGGGGCAGTGGTGGGAGTGCTCTGTCCCCACCAGCATGGCCCCATGCCCTCTGGCAAGTGATGGGGTCCTCACATTTGTTCCCCCTGCCCTGACCAAGCCCCAGGAGTCGGGAAGGCAGAGATGCTGCTGACCCATATGGTTGGGCTGTAGGAAAGCCATGTGCTCTCTGCTCCCAGGCAGCTCTGGGATTGTGACTATCTGGGGGATGCAACGTATTCTGATGAGCAGTGAGGCTCTCTTCTGCAGAACCGTAGCAGGTTCCACCTCCTCCGTCCTGCTGACACCCTTCTATGCAGTGCTGTCAGGCTGTGTCATTCTGCCCCCTTGAAATCGAGGGGCTAAGACGTGCACTGGTCGCTGGTGGCGTGCGAAGAGGGTGGCAGACAGCTTGGCTCTCCTGGTGAGCAGTGCATGGGAGGATCTGCTTTGGAAAACCCAAAATTTTCTCCCTGCCTTTTGTTGTGCCGTGTTTTCTTTCCACTCGTAGGAGTGGAGTGCTGTGCTGATGGCCACTCTGTCAACAAGTAGGTAGTCCCCTTGCAGCTGAGAGGCTGCTAGGAGATACCTTCTGCTTCGGAGCTGGGTGCTTGCACGCCCTGAGCAGAGCCAGGACAGCTGCTGCTCGGGGGGTGGGGGGTGTGGCTCTGGGGACCTGCACCCTGCCCCTTGGGAATTTGGGTGGTCCAAGGGGCATGGATGTTCCCCCTTGGCTGCAGGGGACTGGTGGGGATGCTGAGCTGACTCACACGGTGTGCCAGCTCGGAGCAGCGAGGCACTGAGCGCACAACCTGTCCCACGGAGAGGGAGGTGGTGGCTGACTGGGGACAGTTTCGGTGTAGGGTTGGTGCTTGGGTCCCCAGAAGTGCCTGGGCTGACCTGGGCAAGCCACATTGGGACTGGTGAGCTGTTCTGCACCTGCACTGTTGCAGCTGTTGTCCACAGTGTGTAGATGGCAGGGTTTGTATTGCAGATTTATACTGAGGAAGGAGGAGTTGTTTGTTTTTAATTATCATCCAGTGCTGAGTGGTACAATTGGGCTTGAATAAACAACTGGGAGAAGCAATAGGCAAGACCAGAACACAGCGATGTCGCAGTGGGGGGAAAGCCTTGTGTTTCCTTGCATTTAAGGTGCTGGGTTTTGGTTGTTAGTGGTGTTTTTTTTTTTTTTTTTGTTTACTTTCCAGGCAAGCATGCTGAACTGGATGGTAAGGTGTAGGTAGGATGGATGAGGCCCTTGTTGAGACATTGGCCAGCACCTGTTGTGGTGGGATGTCTGTGTTCCCCAGACAAGTGCAGAGCCTCTTGGGAGAAGCAGGAATTAGAGAGGAGGATCAGTAGGGAGAACATATGGGTAGATAAAATGGCTAGCACATTTCTCCTTATCAAGGCAAAACCATGGTGCTGAGAGAGATTGAAGAGTCAGTCCAGTCCAGTGTAGCCCAAGTTTTAGCCTGGAGAAGAGGAGGCTGAGGGCAGACCTGATCACTCTCTACAGCCCCCTGAAAGGAGGGTGTGGGGAGGTGGGTGCTGGTCTGTTCTCCTGGGTAACTGCTGACAGGACAAGAGGAAACGGCCTCAAGTTGTGTCAAGGGAGGTTTAGATGAAATATCAGGAAAAACTTCTTCACTGAGAGAGTGGTCAGGCACTGGAATGGGTTGCCCAGGGAAATGATGGAGTCACCATCCCTGGAGGTGTTCAAGGCATGTGTAGAGGTGGGGCTTGAGGGCATGGTCGAGTGGGTACGGGAGTGTTGGGGTGATGGTTGGACTGGATGAGCTTACAGGTCTTTTCCAACCTTAGTGATTCGGTGAAATCAACAGCAGCTTTTGCTCAGCCCTGTGAGTTTGCATTTACAAGCAACAGCAGGGAAGGAAAACAAAAAGACTGGGTGAGACCCTTACTTTCACTTGTTAATTGGGAAATTTTTTCTCCTCTCTCAACGGAGTGGTAGAAATAAACCAAACTTTTAGGCTTAAGTAGGTTTTTGGTGGGTCCCAGCATCTCTGCAGAGTGGACAACTGCACTGCCATCCTGGGTTAGAGCACGCTGTGCTCTCAGTTTGCAACGGACCATAGCGCACAAGCGTCTCAGTCCCGGGAAGCCTGCTGCAACTCCAGGAGTCTCTTGCTCGCTTGGCTTTCCATGCTGTCCCTCACTGTGGATGCTGTGATTTCTGTCCTGGAGGGTTTTCCCCATTTAATGCTTATTTAATGTCAGAGAGAGGGTTGTAGTGAGCACTGAGCGTACCTGCAGTGCTCTGCAGAGGTGTGAATTCAGGTGCTGTGCTTTAGGAGAAAAACATCAAATGAACTGTTCGTAGCCTCGCGAGCAAAAACGGTATGTAAATTTTAATCACGTATTTTGTAATGCTGAAGAACGATAGAATCACATGCCCTTCATAGCTAAATGTGAGCTTTACTGAGTCAAACGTTTATGAAGTTTTTTTTTTGCCCAGCATAAAATGCAGGCTAATTTGGTCATGAGTCAGGCTGGATTTTGTCAGGTGTTCACTGAACATTTGTAAAGTCTCTGTGAACTGAGGAGTGTCATATGAAATCATCATCAATTTTCCTAACAAGAGTACAATTATTGTAATAAGGATATGCAGAATGCAATAAGAAAACAGCTGTTCCAGTGTAAGCACTCCCCCCTTCCCACAAATTGCTTTCTTTGGCCACATCAGCAGTTAATAAGAATTCCTATCCATTAAAATAGAAAATGCAGCATCCACTTTACCTCAAAGGAGCCTTTTATGTTTCAGTTGCAGCTGATCAAGGAGAGCGTCACGTGGGGGTTTTGTTTTGTTTTTTTTCCAAAATGCTGCTTTTTATATTTTAATGGATGAAGTGCCAGAAAATGGTAATTCTTGCTTTGTGGGCACTAATAAGGTGAAGGTAGGATTCTGTTCCGAAACATCAGAAGAGGCTGCGCTAACCACGCAGAGTAATTAAGAGGGTATGCATTTTAAGTCATTTAGGTGGTTCTGTAATACGCCACCGTTATCCGTGTCTGTTGATGGAGATACTCCGCTTGGCGAGGAGCGTGGTTGTTGGAGCTGGAAGGAGGGATGCACACCAGCTGCAGTCAACTCCAAACACTCGTGGGAATGGGGCTTTTGCATTGTTCTGTGATACCCCAATACCACGTGCTCTTGAAAAGCTGCCTTTGCTTGGTTCTAAACCTCATTTATTGATATATAAAAAGGATATAGACCAGTTGGAGCGATTCCGGAGGAGGCCACGGGGATGATCAGAGGGCTGGAGCACCTCTGCCATAGGGACAGGCTTTGGAGGGGTGGGGGGGGTCGGCAGGGGGGTTGGAACTAGATGATCTTTAAGGTCCCTTCCAATCCAAACCATTCTATGATTCTATGATATTGTCAGTAAATATATTTTCATCTCAATGCTTCTGTATATTTTCTCAATGCTGAATCTCCAATAAGCTCAGCTTTCCTGAGGATGACTATGGGGGCCTTGAAGTAAGAAAAGACAGAGGGGTGAAGTAAGTGAGGAAGGAGGTCCAGAGGTGCTGGACCATTTTGTTTATTATGGCATTGATGGTGAAGGTTATAAGAATTTACAATTCTTAAAAAGCAACCCAGGAGAAAACACAAAACCACTAAAAATGCATTTCCCCCCGACCTATTTTGGGCTTGAAGTCCTTGCCTAGTGGCAATCTAATGCTAAAATCTCACAGTTAAGGTGCAATTAATATAAGGTCTTGATGGAGTTGTCTTTGTTAGGTGGCAGTTTTATAGCCTCTTCTCCGCCCTGTCATGGAGTGCAGGACTTTGGGTAGCAGGAATAAGGAAAGTACAGCATCCTTCCCGGTCCATCACCCCCCTGGCACACAGGCGTTCATGGGCTGGATGCTGTGGTCAGTGCCTGAGGATGGCTGGTGGCCTTCCTTGCTGGGCTTCACCGTGTCTTTCATCTTCATCTTTTTCCCTCTGTGACCATTCAAATGTAATCTGGCTCAGTGACATCATTTTGATACGGTAACCCAGTCGGATGCTGCAAACAGCACGTAGTCCCACTGCATATTTTGTGAATATGCCACTGAAGTCCGTGTAGAGCCGTTCACCCTGTCATCTGCAGGAAGCTGGATTAAACGGCACGTGGTTTGCAAGCTGATAAAGAAGTTAAACTCCCTGGTTGTTTTATTCTGAATAATTTGAGCAGCCGTGTCTTGCAGCTTCTCCTGGTTCCAGGTGGCTGCCGTCGCTCGACAAGAAATATGTTTGCAGGTTTCTGAAGAGGACTTGGAAGCGATGGGGGAAGGAGGTCAGTTTAAATCAAGATAAATGCAGTATCAGGGCAAGCAAAGTGTATTTCTGTCTCGCTCTGAGTTGAGAATATTGAGCCTAGGCCTGCTAAAGCATCGGCAATCACAGAAATGAGGCTATCAGAGAATCATGTGGAGCTGGAAATGACATCCAGGTTTGTGATTTTTACCATACCGGTTTCATACTGAAGCTTAAAAGCTGCCAGAAATCCCCTACGGAAAGTTCCCAATTAGCAGAGAGCATGAATCTCCCATTCTGGGGGGGAAAACTGCAGAATGTTCTGGTTTACTGAAATATGGACCCTTGTCCGCTGAATTCTTGCCCCTCTCTTTTCCCCCTCCCCTGTCTCTTCCCCCCAGGCCATGCTCTGTGGTCTTTGGATTCTGTCAGTCTGCGGCCGGCTCTTGTGTTCCTTTTCCTGGATGGCCCTTGGGAGGTCGGCCGTCGCGTGCGGGATGGATACGTGGCCCTGGGATGCTGCAGAAACACTGTTTTTTGTGCCTTAGTCATTGAATGTACTAGGCTCAGTATTGAACATGAGGTGGGTGATTTTGGAGTGAGGTCTGTTGCTGCGAGGTCTACAAAAAGAATATATTTGAGTGGAGAGAGAATTTAGTAACCCAGGGAAACCAGCAGCATGTGCAGATCTGCTGGGGCTGAAGCAGAAGTACATTCCGGTAGCTGCTCTGTGGGAAGATGTCTCCTAAGGAAACACTCGAAGATGCTTTTGGTGGAGCAGAATAGGGAATTATTCCCACTGCTGTGGATACTGTGAAAGATGTTCTCCTACATCTGTGAGCAAAGCCTCGGAGCAGTGAGCTCCTGAGTGTTTTCCCATAGCAGCGAGAAGGGTTCGTGGCTGGAAAACACGTTGGTCTTGCTGCCCATTTGAGTTTTTCTCCAAAAACAATGTATGTTAGATCCCAAAATCCCAAACATGTTGGTGCCTCTGAGGAGGTGCGGTGTGAGTACGAACTTGGCGCTGGTGCCTGCTGGGCTTGGCTCTGGAGTTGGTCTCTAGAGCTGGTGCCCTTCGAGGGGACATCTACTGAACGCCAGGCTCACTGAACACCAGCTGCGCTTCCGTGACCGGCTGTTCCGTCGTCGGACGTCAGAGGCTTGATTGTTTTTCAGAGCCTTTTACTTGTATCCCACTAAATTTAGGGGGCAGAGGGAAGATGGTTCTGTACCACACTGTGGTTCTTCGTGCCACGGACTATTTCCTGCGTAACCGCATGTGGCCCTGACGGCGCTGTCACAGTGATAACTTGATGGCACCTGAGGACCAGGAGCTATACCCTCAACTACTAAGGCTCCCGAGATTGTTGCTTTTGTGTTTTAAGGGAAGAAATGCTACTCACAAAACCTAGTCCATCTGACCTGTCTGATGGTGATAGAGTTTGAAAAACTGCGGTTGTTTCTGGTCTGACCATTGAACGATCCCTCTGTGATCCTTCTGCCTGTTTTTATTCTCTATGCTCCTACCAGCTTGTTCTCGTAGATAAAGTTATATCATAAACTGAGCTCTCCTTCAGCGTCTGGCAGCTGGGAGTGGACATTTTTCGGAAGTACCAGGTGTGTTTTTGCTGCCGTCTACCCGAGCACTTGTTTCTGGATGCTCTGCAGAGCACGAGTGAGTTTATCAGTCTGGGAAACTAGAGCTGAAGGATGCTCTGTAATTGAGGCTTGTTCCCAGGAGGTGCTGAAGAGCTGCTCTTTATGTCAGTTGTTGTTTCCCACTCCACCCTCTGCCCCAGCTTTTGGAGTCTGCTTAGGGATGCATGGGGTGTTTTTGTTTGGATTTTTTTGGGCTGTTCTGTATGTTAGTAAAGACAAGAAATCTGAACCCGAAGAGAAGTTGAACTTTAAACAAGCTTAACTCTTGAATCTGTGTGTAAATGTTTGCCTCCCCAGCCAAAAGCAATTAAAGCGAAGACTCAACTGTCGCTGGCCGAATTCGTTTGGTGCGCACCAGGGCTTTGTTGTGGAGCTGCAGGGCGCACAGCACGGCAGCTGGAGTGAAGCTAAACAGCACTAAAAGATGTTACTGTTCTGGTTATCGTGCCTAAAATACGTTACCGTCCGGGTAACCGGCAACGCCGGTTGTCTTGGAGGTGGCTAAAAATGGTGGCTTTAAAAAGCTTTAAAGGCCATTTCTAGGGTGCAAGAGCATCTTCTGTAAGAACAAGCGGGAACAACCTGTGTGGCTCTTGCTCTGTGTTACCTTTTCCAGAGTGGGCTGTTCTTCATAACAGCAAGTGCCTAATTAGACACTAAACACTATTTCCCAGATTATTCTTACTAGTTGTTTTTTTAACAGAAGAATCTTCTTACACTGGATGACTCCTTGCTCCTTAGTTTTGAGTGGTTTGACTTGTTCCACCTCTGCTTGAAAGGAAGAACCTTGGTATAGTCTTGATAGGTCCTTATAAATAATTATAGCAATATTATAGGCTGAATCCTCTTACTCTTGCGGATTTCAGGATCCAGGAGATAAAAATAACAAGGGAGATTTTTTTTTTTTTCTCCCCATATGTCTATCAATCAAAATGATAAAGATATTTATGACTTGCACGTTTTAATGGTGTAATTAGGTATAATTACATGTTCAAATGATTACACATATGAACACTAATTACATAATTGAAGACAATTATGCTAACTAGGTAAATACATAATTAACTAAAAATCTCTTGTAAAATCAAGGAAATGCTCACAACAGCCAAAGAAAGTAAAATACCAATAAAAAATAAATAACATTTTCAGTTTGACAACTCCAAGAGCCAGCCAGCTGTGTGCAGATGGAGAGGACCTGGCCACTTAACTCCTGGGGGGCTGAAGCTTAGTTCAGCTGCCTCTTCCGTGTTGTAGTCTCCTTGTAAAAGGAAGGTGGATGTTAAAGCCAAAGGCTGTGCTGGAGTCATGTTTGCCTCTGGCAGTGATCTTCTGACCTGCATAGGCTGGATTTGGGTAGTTCGTTGGAGCTTGGGCTTCTTGAGGGGTGGGGAGGGAATGGTTTGGTCTTCATAATTGTGGGTTCTTGATGTGGAAGGAAGGGAAAGCTCAAAGCTGGTTAGTTTGTCCCTATTTTAATGCAAGAGGGCACCTTTAACGTAGCAAGAAGGGGCTGGTATTGGCAGCGCTGGCTGCTGAGGCTGTGGGATGGAGGCTCGTTACAGCCTCGTCACCAGCCCCTGCAAGGCACCAGCTTGCTCTGCGTGCCCTTTCCAACTGGAAAGACGGATTATGGCTCATACTGTAGAAATGCAGTGAGATGTGCAGAGCCTCAGCAAACTCCTCAGTGCAGAAGTGCATTTGGGGGTGAATCATCACTGCTGGATTAGTGGCTCTAGCCCCTCTTCCCTGCACTATCTGCTTCTCCAGTTTTAAATATTCCTCAATTTGAAGCTCTCTGAATTTCCCTTTGGAAATTATCTCAGTTCATTGTTGCTTAATACTGCAAAGATTTCCTTAGCCTCCATCTACAAGTTCTTAATCCTGTACTTTTATTTCTACTTTCAAGCTGAAACAAGTTGTGTTTTTTTTTTTTAATGTCTATTTGCAATTCTCTTGATATGTGGGAACTGTTCCCAGATCTCTTTCCTTGGCAGTCGTGGGAGTCATTTCAAGGTATGCCAGGAAAGCTCAACAAGACACGAATGATGCTATTTGTGATTACTGCATTTTCATAAATTTTGTTCTCACTGGGTTCTCAATTGAAAATAAGCTAAATTCTCAAAGTCAGTGGGATTTAAACACGTGCTGTGTTTCTTAGCCCTGCACGGAGTCTTGCAGAACCCTTCCCAGCTGTTCCAGGTACAGGGCAGAAGAGACTCGCTCCTGTTCTGGTGTTTCATATTGCTTCAGACTTCTTGCTGTCTGAAGGAGACTTTGCTGTTTCATCATTCGAAACAAAGAAGGGAAAAAAGTGTACGCAGAAGCAAAATCAGTGATGGTGTGTGTTTTGGTGTCTGTCACTGATGCTTTCAAGCAGAAACCTAGAAAGTCCATCCTGGATGAGACGAGATGTCCCCGTCCTGTCTCCTGTCCAGCACCTGGAGTGTAGGAGGTAGGATGTGCTTCATATTCCAGCCTCTGTGTGTCTGATGTTCTGGGACTGCCTGATCACAAGGATCTATCTGCTGGCTGTGGTAGCTAGGTATGGATAGATGTAATCCCTCTGCGTGAGTGTTCTGACTTTTGGAAGCTGTTTGGAGTGCTGGACTTCATGGCATCATGCTGGTTGATAATTGGTGACTGCTAGTTATACAACCCAATTGTATGTTGTGTTTTGAAAGAAAGAAGTCTTCCTTTGGAAAAAAAAACCCTCTGTTTTGATAATTTCAGTTAATATTTCTGATTTCTTAGTTACAGAAGTTGTTGGCTTGTGCTCAGCAGCTGCTGATCTTTTCTGGCCTTAAGTCCTGTTGATAGCATTTCATAGCAAGCTGCTGTCTCAGCTGAGCTGCCAACTCCCTCTTGTCAAGACTTCTATATTTTCCCTTTTCTCCTTGCTGCCCCCTTTCCCAATTCTCCCACCTTTCAAGCAAAATAAAATGTCATCTCCTTTCTTTGTGATCTAAACCAAGTTAAATCTCGGGATCTTGCTCTTATTTTTAGCTCAATGAGATTCTAAGGTGTAATTCAGCATGAAGGAGTGTTGATCCCTGTGTAAGGAAGATAAAGCACAGCTAATGTTACCGGATCACTAAGATTCAGGGTTTAATTCAAAAAGATGCCTGGAAATGAGGCAGGGGTGCATCTTTAGTCTGGGAGGGATGCAGGGCAGGGTGTGCTGTGCGAAATGCCCATAAGGTCCGGTGCGAAGGGAAAGGCAGAGCCTGGTGGTCATCAGCTTTCAGTATGTACAAGGGATTTTTTTCTCAGTCTCTTCATGCCCCAAGTCTGCCATCAGTGGTGGTCGAAGTACAGCCTGATTTTTCCGGATTACGGTTTATGAAGTTTTTAAAATGGGCACCAGTTTAAGTAAACAGACTGATATTGCATTGCAGGAAATCAATAACCCCAGTGCTATTTGCAGAAGACAATGTAGTGGAAAAAGAGCCGTTTAAACTCAGCGTTTTATGATGTTCAGTTAAGTGGATTTCATTTGTTCAAGGAGAGGTGGGCCAAAGAACCGCGTGCCTGGGTGACTGCAGGGAGCGCACGGTGCGGATCTGCTGCTGCTACAGCCCTGAGAGCGCTGCAGGGGGGACGGCAGCGCCCTGCGTGCTCGGGCAGGGCAAGGAATTAAGGGGCCACAAAACTTTGCACCGGAGCTCTTGAAGGTACAAGAAAGTTATGGAAATAAAGGTTGGGGTTTTTTTCTTAAATATTTTTAGCGCAGAAGGAAAACAAGTGCATTTTTCTTTCTATTGTTGGCTCATCCGTACTGTGTGGGTGTCTGCCCCATCGCATTCTGGATGATCTGTAAGGTTCCTTCCAACCCAGTCGATCCTATGATTCTGTACTGGTGATTCTATGAACTGGTGGACGAAGAGCTGGCCATGAGCC
>NW_010230183.1:0-23498 GCF_000690775.1 Eurypyga helias | reverse complement strand
AGAACTGGTTGCAGTACTGAGCCCTGAGGATCACCCCTTGTGACCAGCTGCCAACTGGATTTAACTCTATTGACCACCACCCTTCGGGCCCGGCCATCCAGCCAGATTTTACGCAATGAAAAGTATGCCCATTGGAGGGGAAAATTCATAGATCAGTATATTCATAGACTGTAAACAAAGCAGAAAAGCAAGAGTATCTAAGAGATTATATATTAAAGAGTTAAGAGGAAGGGAGGAGAAATAAGGAAGTAGTGGTTGAAACAATCTGCTTCTAAGCATAAAGAAAGTTAAAAAAGATGATAACCTTTCAAAGAGTGTATAAACAACACGAGCCCCAAACTAGGTGTGTTTTTTCTGGGTGGGAGCATTCAGAGCTGGTAGAAACTATAAAGGGAACTTCAGAAATGGAAACTCTGCACTTTTAGATAAAGAATAACTATAGGTTTCTCACTCACACAGACTGAAACATGAAGTGGATAGACTATTTCTATTAATGAGACAAGAGGTTGGTTTCCAAACTCTTCCAGTGTAGGGCAGCACCAAATTTTCTACACAGTTATTTAATTTTAGATCTGTTGGATCAAAAGTATATAAAAGAGGGCATATGCAGTCAAGTACTTTAACTTGGGGTTTGCCACTAAGGACAGCTGGACCGCCAGTGTCAAAAGGACAAATGCAAACTGATTGGCAATGAACATTTACATATTCTATAATTATGATCTAAGAATGTTATGCTGGCTTTTTAAAAATGATACTATATTTGGCTGTCTCTCCACTGAGGAAATACTCTCTTCATTTGTCATCCCTGAGAGTAGTGATTCAGCAGCAGCACAATCTTTGTAGCTCTAACATAAAAAAAAAGTTCTAACACTGAAGTCACTGTGTCTTGCAGATGTGTGTTCAAAAACGTGCTGTCATTTTCAAATGTCTCTACATAGATGACTGCCAAAATCAACAGCACTGTGTTTCACCAGTGTGAGTGGTCATGGAGAAGGATTTACATTAGGGATAGTTTAGGATAAATTCATTTCATAAGTGAAATAAATGTGAATAATAGTAATATAAAATAAATAAAAGGATAAAATTGAAAATATTTAATCTTTATCTTCAGAGCTATTTAGTAGTTTAATTGCTCCAAGCTTAACTTTCTGCTGCCGTATAATCCTGTTTAGCACTTTTGCATGAAGCACTTAACAGTCTGTAAGACTTTATTTACCAGCACCACTGTGAATTGTCTATCTTCACTCTCTTTGATGGCTACAGATCAAGAGAATTAGGCTTCAGCTCAGATCTTGAAAAAGAAAATAAGCACACGTAAGATAGGTAGTCTCTACAGCACATTTCTCCTCTTCCGGATGAGAGCATTGAGGCATTAATGTTGACACAGAAAGCACAGAATGTATCTGAATTTCAGAGAAGGCTTCGATTCTTGTCTTCTTCCCAGAAGAAAGTAGGTCACCATGGCACTGGGCTGCAGAAACAGAAGGCGAGGGCCAGGACTCTGGACCAGCGTGGGGATAACATGAACCAAGATGCCGGTTATATAGATGCTTTCTATAAGCCAGTCAATAAACTCTGTTCACAGAAACAGCATAGGCTGCTTGGGCTTGAAAGTTAAAGGCTGGCTTTTCAGTATACCTTCTTACCTGACAAATGAGGTTTGTGGGTGGGCATGAGTCCTGTGGGGGAAGGATGTGATGTGGGAGAATCCATAAGGGAGTGTGGGAGTCCTAGGTGACTGTCAGCCAGAGCAGGCACCAAACACTTCCACTTGTTCATTTTATCATCAACTTAAAAGCAAGAATATAGAACCAAACCAAACAACTACAGAGCCCAGCTGCAGTTCAGCATTGTTGGAAAGGGGTCTTTGGGCTATGTTCACAGGTTTCTCTCTTCCCCTCACTAAATGTGAACGTGTTGGTTAATTCTAGCCAAACCTGACAAAAGGTGTAGGTCCCAAGATTAACTGTTTCTGTGCATATCATAACAATATTTTGCCAGTTGGATGAAAGCTTGGGATTCAGCCATCTATAATTCCACCTAAAGTTTTTTTGTTCCTTTCCCTGATTTCTGCCAGTGCATATGGTTTTCTATATGTCATGGTCATACTAACTCAGGAGAAAGTTGTAGACATGTGCAACAACAATAATGACAATTACTCTACAATAATTCACTGTAAATCACAGATTGTAGGAAGAAAATAGGCTAGTGTTTTCTACTGCCCACAGAGCCACTGGAGAGCTTTTTGGTGTTATCTCCCCTTTTGGGTCACTGTCACCGTGAGTCTCATGCTAACTGCCCAAAATGCCTCTCACCCATCCCTTTTCCAGCCTGGGATCAAAGCATTAAAAGGGTAGCTCAGAATAAATGGCGAAGTATTTCTTGTGGCTACAAAAACCAGTCTGCAATACCTACGCCAAATCTTTCTTGACTCAAAGCATGAGGGATCCAATTTACGAATGGGCCAAGACACAGTGAATACATTTGTCTTCCACTGAAGGCAACAGGAAGCAAGAACATGTAGCATTCGGCTCTCTTGGTGCCACAGCTGGACGCAAATATCTTTGCTATAGAAGCATGACTTTATTTCTAATGCCCAGCACACCTTGAATTTCTGGCCAGTCCTTTGTGAACAAACCCCAACCTATTATTTTTTTTCCCAGATTTCCTAGAAGATTTTAAGCTGATGCTATAGGGAAGGTGAGAACTTTTTTCATTGCTGAGGTAGGTGGGGGTAGAGGAACATTTACAGCTCCTGTAGGATGTTAGTCTGAACCATGAAATTGTTGGCAATAGCAAGCTGCAGCACTACGTTTTTTGTTTCAGATATGAGGAAGTCAAATCCCCAGGTGCCCCTAAGTGCTTTAGAAACAGGCTAAGATGTTCCTGACCACCTATTTTTCCTTCTACACTCATGACTGTGCTAGTTGCAGAGACAAGCTAAGGCAGACAGAAGAGTAAGCTGAAACAAAGGAGCCGATATTTCTGCAGTACAGTTTGTCTCTCTCTGCTCTTCTGCTGCTGGCATAGGAATAATCTTTCCACATGCTGCTGTTCCTGTATAACAAAGTGATCTCCAGACACTGCCGTGAGAGTCTTCAAAATTTTGCAGCAGCAAAAACTGTGAGATGCTGAGAATCCAGCCCACTCAGCATAAACATTTTCAAGCCAAGGGGCGACCAACCATCTATGTTATTGATACCCAGATCGATTATGATCTCTGCCTCTCTTATGTGGGGGTAATCATGTGCTCATGTAAGACAGACCACAAACGTTAGCAGGAATAGACACGTCAGTCAAGCAAACCTGTCAGCATACTATAACATCTAAAACTGACATATCCTGTTAGTTTCTCTGAGAAGTGTTGATAGAAAACTTTGCATTTAAAAAGCTGGTAAAGAGCTTTCACAAGTATATGCTCTTTAAAATCTCAAACATTTAAAACACGCTGGACGTGACACATCTCAGCAATGAGTTTGTGGGCCTGTTTTATCCACCAAGACCAGATTTTAAGGTTATGTATCTGCACAGTAAAGAATTGCTGAGGTCACTAAACCAGGCACCTAGCAGGAAATTTCATTCTTCATCCTCTTAGAGGTGCCAACAATATCTTTATGCCCCATGGGAGAAATGCATGACTGAGAAGGCATATCTTCATGTGAAAGACTGAGTTCCAGATATTTTCTTTGACAAGAACGTACAGATTTAGGTCACGAATTGGGCTTATAAGGAGTTGTTGTATGTAATGTGTAAAGCAGTGTCCAGTCCAACTGAAAGGCTTGATCTTGTTTCTGCTTAACTCAGTCTCACATTCTTGTACTCGCAGTCAACTTCTGTTAGCTGCAATCATGGAGAAGCCACAGACTTTTGGTCTGACTGTGTATTTCTAATAACCACAACAGCTCTGATCGTTGCACTGATTATTTAAGCACTGAATAACTGAGATGATTAGCTTTGCAGAAGCCTGGAAATGAAGGGAGGAGGAGTCCCTTATGACAATGTCTTGACTTCTGCTTCCTCGTCAAAATACTCACAATGCTTATATACCTCAGGAAATGTTACTGCTCTAGCAGCCTGGACAAATAAGAGCTCAAGCTGAAGAACCTGGGAGCCAGAATTTCATCAGCAGGTTCCCCCGGTTGCTTTGTAGTTTAATGACCCTACTACTGAAAATCTCGAAGTCAGCAAGCTGAAAAGAGCTAAGAAACTTTAAGTCAGCTGGCTGGAAAATGGACAAGTTTAAGCCTGCCCAGTTCCATTTGATCTTTGTAGGAACCAATGCCATTTTCTAAAGGCAAAATACCCTGTCAGAAAGATAAAGACTTTTTTTTCTCCTCATTGTTTCATGAGTGACACTATGCACTGTGTACAGCACACTGTTCAAACTCTTGTCTTTGATACCAAATAATATATTTGTGGGCATTTTTGTGGCATCCAGTGTTGTAGCAAGACCCACATTTTTTTTCTTTGCAGCCTACCTCTAATACGAAGATTATTCAACCCCATATTACAAAGAAGAAAATGAGGAATGGAGTCCCTGAGTTGCCTAGGAACTGATTTTTAAGAGCATTTGGCATTACAGAAAATGTAATTGTTTCAAAGTCACACTTGCATTGACTATCTCTGGATCTGTGAGTAGTCAGTACTTCTGCAAGTCAGACCCAGGTGCCTTTTAATAATTTGAAAATGAGGAACTCGGAGTTGGTGTCACTTTCTGAAAGCTTAACCCCTGCTAGATCTGGAACAGGATTTCAGGCTCTGTAAGATGAGCATCACATGGCTGAAAGGATTAAGGCATCAATGAAGACAGGTTTCTCAGAATGGGATCTGAAATAGTCAGCAAAATGGTGAGGTACTGTGTGAAGTCAGCATTCTTCATATGTCACATGTGGGTCACCCAGAGGACACTATGAGTGAGTCTTGGAAACATGAAAACTTGGAAAAAAAATCTTAGCGAGTCTGACAAAATATGCTCTCTCACAGGAGAACTACTGAGAGACCTGAGCCTTGGAACTCTTTGTGAAGTTTCAGTTTGTGAAGATTCCCTGTTGCCTTTTCTTTCTGGGCACTGAATATGATTTGCTACAATCTTTTAAGACAGTTGATAGAAGAGAAACACTTCCCTTCCCTGTCTAAATGATAGAGTAGTGGTTAAGGTCAGGAAATAGATGCCTCAAGTTGCCTCTCAGGTCTGACCATGGAACTAATTATCTAAGCAGGAGGTTGTTTTAACCACAAAACTGCTGGGTACTGCCCATATTTCACATCAAAGGTGTCCAATAAAAAATAAAGTTACAACAACGCAGGGAAAGATGCCATGCAGGAGGGCAAGAGATTACCTAGCCTGGTGACAGAGGCAATCATCAACTCTATGGTAGTGGACATGGCCTGGTACTTAACTCTTTGGGGTTATCCAGTGACTACTTAATGTGAAATAGTGTCTTTAAAGATGAGACTAGTGATCAGGTCCTTTGCCTTCTAGCTGAGTGATATTTCAGGCATCTGCTCCTCTTTTGTCCAGTGATGACTGCTTACTCTTCCAGCTTCCACAGGCCAGACTGTGATAGCTAGCAGACTAGCTAGCTAGCAAGGAAGGAAGTGGATAAAGCTTGAGTCACTTCCCAAAGAGACTGCTGCATGCTCTTTCTCCAAGGACAGTGCTCTAGAGGAGTTACAGTATTTCCTACTCCTTGACTGTGTTTGACAAGAAAGTATTTGTATTTCTAAAGGAGAAACATAGTCTTACTGATGTGCTATAAGCATGCTTCTTACTGGCACTAGGCCAGCTGTCTCAGTCCTGTCAAAATCCAATTGCTCTGTAACTGCAAATGGATGTTTGTTCTATACTTGTCCTTAAGTATAATCTGAAGTACTGCTATCTTATGTTGTAAGAAACAGCTACTAGGGTATAATTTCCCAGTAGTCAGAGGCTGTATGAGAGTTGTCCCTGCTTGGAGCTAAAGCTCTGAAGTTCCACGCCAACTCCATTTTAGGCATTTCTCATGTATCCTTTTCTTACACAGGTGCCCTTTGCTCAGCATCACACAAGACTTTCAAGCAGTATCAGTAGCAGAATCTCATTTACCAGGATATTACTCAGTCACTAAAGTCATAAGGCTACTTTGCCTTTTCCTGTAGACCTGCTTTTCAGTCAGCATGTGTCCTCCAGCAGCAAGTGGATGAGATCCGGTCAAAGAGGCAGGCAATGTTCTCCCTCTGAACGAGCTGTTGATGGATTTTTTGTGCTGAAGTATTCTTCTGTAATATTTACACTTAGGAGACTGAGGTCTATACCACATTTGCAAGGGAGATATTGCTAAATGAAGGGTATGTCAATATTAGAAAATCAAGCACTTTCAGAACCTGGCCTCAGGCGATGAAATTCAATTCCTTGGGCTGTTTCAGTTCTGGCACAGTTTTTTTTTTTTTTCACACCAATTAAGGCTTCCTCAAACAACCCTGGGCCCCACACAACCATCTTGCGCAGTTTGGGAGTTATCACAGAGCAAAGACCCCTCCCAAAAGGGAGTTTGGATGTACCCATCATGTTTCAGAGGCTGAAAACAGTTATTACAGATGTGTCAAATATGCTGAAGACTGGAGTATGACTGGTCTCAGCAAATGGGTTTAGTGCAAAATTACTGCCGGGTAAAGCCGTATTTTCTGTCTAGGCCACTAGAGGGTGCAGACAAACCTGCTTTTTCTTGAAGATTTATTTTTATAGTACTGAGACCTGGATATTTCATTTTTTCCTTCAGAGTATTTGACGAAGAGAGCTGAAAGAATCACACCTTGCTGTCCTCTACAAACCCACTTAGGTCACCTGGAGCACATAACCCAAAGTCGATCTTTCTTGCATTAGCCGCTGTCCAGACACAGCCCTTTGTCCGTGGCTACCTTGATTTCGTACTACCAGTTTTCCTCTTTTCTTTTTTCCCCTTTCCCTCAACATTTCTGTTCCTGTTTATCCACAGTTTCCTACCCTAACTATTACCACGCCCTGTACTCCAGGAGGATTTCCCTTTGAACCCTGCACTGCTGGATTGTCACAAGGTGAAGTAACAAAAGTATGAAAGGCTTATTCTCCCAGCCCTGAGCTGCTGAACATTGTAGTCCAGAAGTGGGGTCTACTCAGTATACCCCGGATCTTAGGAGAACAGGATTTCAATTGAGCAGTTGATTTTCTTCACAGTAGCCAGTACAGGGCAGTGTTTTGGATTTGTGCTGGAAAGTGTTGACAGCACAGGGATGTGTCAGTTCCTGATGAGCAGTGCTTACACAGAGTCAAGGCCTTTTCTGCCTCTCACCCCACCCCACCAGCGAGTGGGCTGGGGGTGCACAGGAAGCTGGGAGGGGACACAGCTGGGACAGCCGAACCCAACCAAAAGGGGTTATCCCATATGACCAAAGGGATATCCCATACCATATGGCATCTTGCTCAGAATATACAACTGTAGGAGGAAGAAGGAAGGGAGGGGCATTCAGAGAGATGGCCTTTGGCTTCTCAAGTCACCGTTAAGAATGGTGGAGCCCTGCTTTCCTAGAGATGTCTGAACACCTGCCTGCCCATGGGAAGTAGTGAATGAATTCCTTGTTCTGCTTTGCTTGTGTGTGTGGCTTTTGCTTTACCTATCAAACTGTCTTTATCTCAACCCACAATTTTTCTCACTTTTACACTTCTGATTCTCTCCCCCATCCTGTTGTGGCTGTGTGGCGCTTAGTTGCTGGATGGGTTTAAACCATGTCAGGCATGATTTAGAGTCTGAACAACTGATCATATTTTTGAGAAGTTGGAGGAGGGAGGGGAGGGAAGAGGGACAAAAAAGTCTTTAGAAGATCATTCCTTTCTTTCTACTTACTCTCCTACTTAAAGCAGAGGCTTCTGTTCCTGAATATTCCCTCATTGCCTCAGCAATTGCCTTACACAGCTGAACTCCGCGTGTAACATCCTGCCAAAGAAAATGCAAAACTTTTCATCTTAAATGTTGATCAGACTTACAGGCAGTTCCCTAAGGAATTTGTCTCGCCGTGGTCACTGCTGATGTTTCCGTGCTGCAGCAGATCAGATTTCCTCTATGAGTAAGAGCTGCAGAAAGGACCAAACAAAAAAAATCTTCTAAGAGTCAGTTATTACCAAAAAAAAAAAAATATTAAAAGGAGCACTTCTAAAGACAGTGCTGAACAGTGACACACTCTGATAACAATGTTTTGGTGATTTGATATTTTCCCTTCTTATTTTTGCAGATCTGAATCAGGTGCAGTGTATCTGGTAGTAAGTAACCCTAGCTGCTGCTTCATCATGATTGTATCTGCGTAACTTCGTTGTTTCGAGACTTAATCAGCAGTTGGGAGAGCGAGGATGTGAGGGTTAAATAATTTTCAATTCACCAGGTGCTGAGCCAGAATTCCTCATGCAGAAGTGTGAAAATGTGACAAAATGTGCAGCTCTTGATGAAAAAGATTATAGATGCCTCGTCCCAGCTCGAACAACTTCTGGGTCCTCATCAGTCTGTGCACCGAAAGGCAGAATCTCTCTGTTATGATGTCAATGAGAGCATTTAAAAAAAAAAGAAAAAAGAGCTGTTGTATGAGGTGTGTACATCTCTCTCTCCTTCTCTGCCTGAGTATTTAGCAACACTGAAAAATACAACTACCAATGGAAAATTTCAGCAAGGATGGAGGACTTCCGATCAAAAATGTATGAAAAGAGACCAGATCAAACTAACATTACCAGATTCAAATGATGTAGAAAATGAACCCTATGGGATACTTCTCATTGATTAGCACATGAATTCAGACAAAAAAATTGGATTATATTACCCACTTTAACCCTTATTAAAATAACAACCGTAAGTCTTGCGCTAGGTGTCCCTCTCGGGTTTCCTGTGTATAAGTAGTAAGCCCAGGAGGAACACCAACTTGACCTTCCCATTTGGGAGCTGGCAGTAAGACTAAACAAGCCGAAACAACAGTCCCAAAGACATTTGCTTATAAAATGAGCTCATTTCATCCAGGGATATTTCAGGCAGTAGTCAAGGGCCAAACGCTCCCATTTCTATAAAGTAATTTTTTCAGAGGAGAGCTCTCTTTTCGAGCTCATTTTGCATGTTGTGAAAAACATGAGAAGAGTGTCAATAAATATGCCTCATATAAAAAACATCCTTCTGCCCATTTGGAGGGTTTGCAAACATTAGTTCTCAGCAGTGAAGCCCCTTGGATTTCTGCTTCAAAACAACTGGAAACTATGCAAATATGAAGCAAAGCTGTTAGGTAGCAATATGTGTGCAAAACACCACCACATCTTTTAAACACTTTGAGAGTCTGGGTGTCTCTTCATTTCTGAGCAGGACAGAGGGAGCCCACCACAGGTTAAGTTCTTGAGGCTGGGTTGTGGGCTGTAGGGTTTCCCCCCACTAGCCACTTGACCAGAACACAGCAGTTACAGGGGAGACCACATTTACCATACAAGGAATGGCTTCCCTAGGACTTCTTATTTTTCCATCCTATGATGCCGCTATATATAATGTACGCCTCCCTCCGACAGAGAGCTGAGGAGTGCACCCTTTTCCCACACCAAACAAAGATACTCATGCTGAAAGAGAGCACTGACGACAAACATTTTAATTCACTTTAGCTGGCGTTTTCTTCACTTAGAGTCATCAGTGAGAGCAAAATTGTCTGCACAGGCAGATGCATCTGAGCTCAACCCAAACCCTCCCTGAAAGACAGAAGGCAAATACACATTTTTGATAACTATACCTGAAAGGACACTAAAACCTGAAGTGGGTAAGTTGCTCGTTGGTGGGAGGGGAGGCCTGGGTTCAGTCTGCTCTTCCCACGCAAAGCTGCCGAGTAATTTCCCTTGAGCTGTGCCTATGCAGTAACTGGGAAATGTGACTGCAGGAGGGGTAGGCGCACCTCAGCCAGCTTTCATCTAGCAAGCTGTAGCAAAGTCTGCAAGTATTTAGCAGCTAAGGCCATACAGATCTGTAAGGAACGTCACGTCGCTTAGCATCGATACTCAAACTGGGAAGGCTAAGGCTAATACAAATGCTTCTACCCATGCCATAACCTCTTCCCTAGCAGAATGGTGACACGACCTCCAGCTGTGCCTAAACTGATGCTGTTTGCAAGGGAAGACCTGGAATCCTTGATCAGATCACCTGGAATAGGGAGCTGCGTAAACCAGGTCATGTCTGGTATCAACTGGGATTCATCCAAGTTTCCCATCTGTAGATGACAGTGACAAAACTTCATAAAAATGGTTCATAGAGTCTTCTAAGGGTGAAACTTGTTAGAGTTTCGAGTGAGGTAAAAACAGAGGTCCGAGTGTTGCGGTAGTAGCAGTCTCACAAGTAAGGTGGAGGTGATTTAGGAACGAAGTCCAAACATTGATGGGACTTGCGTGTCTGAATCAAAACAAATGCTTTTGAAAACCCCAGCTAGATTCTCCCGACCACTATGTATAAAATCCAGAAAGTGTTTATACCAAACACTGAGCACAGTCAAGGAGCCAATGTCCAAACATTAAAAATTATTACAAGCAAAGACTTAAAAAAAAAGCAAACAACAAAACCCTGAATCTCCAGTGTATGTTTTCACCAGGGATCCTCACAGCACATACAATTTCATTTTCTGTAGGGTGACCTGGTGACAGCACATTATTACAATAACTGCCCTGCAGATGGCTATTTTATGCTTCTTTCTGAATTATTAAAAAAAATCTTCACGCAAATAGTCTTTCTCCCTGTCTATTAAGAGACAACAAATGCAGTATGCAAGAGTGCACTGTGTTACGAGACTTCCTTCTGGTGCCCGTCTGTCTGAGTTCAGATTTTATGCATCAAAAGACCCCGATGAAATTATACTGCTTTATGATATGGTTCCACAGTCACTTCTGTGTGTATGTTTGGTTGCTGCAAACCTCAGGAATAGTCTCAGGATGACTACAGTACGTCACTCTGCAATAGCTGAAGATAGATATCTGGTTTAGATTTACAAATAAATGGTCCAGAATTATCTGTTTCTTGGGGTTTTGTTGTTTTTTTTTTTTTCCCTCCCCCAATATGTAGAAGCTCTTTCTTCCTCCTTTTAAAAATACTGTTGAAGACGCTATGAATTTTACTACTCTCTTTACTAAAGCAAGCTGTACACCTGAGAACCCCATATTTTGACAATGGTTTGTGCAGAGTGAACTCCTTAAAACTGGCAGTAAGAGTTTTCTATCTCTTACTGCAGGATTTGCTGCAATAGTTCTGAGTTCTGACTATGCGTAATGTAACTCCTCCATTATCGTTGTTCTATTATTAACCCATACAGTTCTTTATTACTACAGCTCACAGTCATATGGCACAAAAGACACACATGTACTTCTTGGATTGCAATGAACTTTGTTCTCTCTTCAGATGTAAATAACAGGAGGGAGAACAAATCAGTTCTGACAGAGTCTGACTCCACCGAAAAACAATTCTGAATAAACAATCAAGCAGTGAAAAGCTGTACTCCTTACCTGGTCTGGGATGCCCAGTGCACCTTGAAAGCCTCTTAAATGACAGAGAAGAATTAGAAATAGTTGAAAGTTTGTACGCATCCAACCACAGGGCTCAGGAAATGACCGCGTTACTTTTTGCAACTGTTAACTCCTTCCTCACTTCTAATGTCTTCTCTTTTTCAAGTGCAGTAAAAAAAACCATCTTACCCTTCCTTCCACTGTAGTTTGGTAATTAATGCTGTGCACGACACACGATTTCTGTTTCACACTGAGAATGTGCAGGTGGCTAGAGGAGGTGACTCTGATCCCCTCCGTGGAAGAGAGAATTTGCAGTGTCTTCTGCGTAACTGACCAAGTAGATTTTGCTGTGGAGTGAAGCTTATATGAAGTGTAGAAATGACTAAGTAATGGCTTGAGCACCTAACTCATTTTTAGAAGAGGCTTAGAGCACTATTCTCAACATGACTTCAGTGTTGCGGTGCCCAACAAGGCAAGGGGAAAAAAATATGTTATTTAAAGGAGCAGCATCCATTGAAGTCTGCACAGGAATTTGATGTACAAGTGGCGTATGATACTTCTGTGCACAGAGGGTCTCTATGTGAAAGTCAGACATGCAGGAACATCAGGAGTTAGGTCTTCTCCACATACAAACCTGTCTGCCCATAAAAGCCTGTTTCCTTTGGCTGAATGTACCTCTTCAACTGAAAGGCATTTCTGACCCTGAACACTATAAAAAGCCATTAGCCTGAAAGATAGTAAAGGCCAGTTGCACACAAGAGCACAGGATGCCTTTGGGGAGTGGGCAGTTACCCCAAGCGGGCACCCAGGCTCTCTGCATGCAGGTGCAGGGAGGATTGGCACCCCAAGTTGTGTTCCCCCCACCAAAACAGCAGACTGAGAAAGAAAACACTTCCAAAAACGCAGACTGTAACACTGAAGACAGCCTGTGCTATGCAACCTTTTCCTTTTTTTATGATTTCAGAAAGAATCCCTGGACATATGTGCATACATGTCCTGTCCACAGCCCTGAGGTGTCATCACCTAGGCGTGTATGTGTTTTAGATTCAAAACCTTATGGGCGAGGGAAGTGTCACTCCCTGCATTTGGGATGTTGGTAAAAGAAAGAATAGAAATGTCACCAACACACTTTTATACAACAGTTTCATAGCTCAAGTTTGGGTTTAGTCTTCTGTTTGAGAAGAGTTAAATCCACCTTTTGTGGGGCCTTCCACATAAGAAGGATATAGACCAGTTCGAGCGAGTCCAGAGGAGGCCACGAAGATGCTCAGAGGGCTGGAGCACCTCTGCTATGGGGACAGGCTGAGAGGGTTGGGCTTGTTCAGCCTGGAGAAGAGAAAGCTCCGGGGAGACCTTATAGCACCTTCCAGTACCTGAAGGGGCTACAAGGAAGCTGGGGGGGACTTTTTACAAGGGCCTGTAGTGACAGGACAAGGGGTAACGAGTTTAAATTGAAAGGGGGGAGGGTTAGATTGGATATCAGGGAAAAGTTCTTCCCGGAGAGGGTGGTGAGGCACTGGAACAGGTTGCCCAGAAAAGCTGTGGATGCCCCATCCCTGGAAGGGTTCAAGGCCAGGCTGGATGAGGCTTTGAGCAACCTGTTCTAGTGGAAGGGGTCCCTGCCCATGGCAGGGGGGTTGGAACTAGATGGTCTTTAAGGTCCCTACCAACCCAAACCATTCTGTGATTCTATGATTCTATGATTTTGGGAAAAAAACATATGAAAAGTCCACAGAAGCTAGAAGATATAGCTAGATGTCCATTCTTCTCAGCAAAGCTGAGCTGACAAAGCAAGACTTGATGTGTCAGGAGCCTGTGCTCCACAGACTTTTCCAGTGGACAGGCTTTGTATGAACTACTTAAATGACTCCAGTAACAACGACCAGGGTTCAGAATTGTCCAGCTCTCAGTGGATGGTGGGTTTCAGAAAGGGCTTTCTTCTTAGATTATTACCACATATAAGATGCCATCACTCAGATCTTTGATTCCTCTCAGCAGAGTGGTCCAGCTTCACCAAAAGGACTGGAAAAGGTATACATTCCAGCCATGTGTTTAGGGGATTATCCCAGAAAGTGGGAATAGGAAGCCTGCACCAGTCCAAACTGAAGGGTCTTCTACTACCTGGGACAGCATTTGAGATTATTGCAGCAAGGGCATCTAGGACCACCTTCCCCAGCACTGCCCACAGCCACCCTGCCTTGTGCAGAGAGCACGCCCGTGCCTGTGTTGGACAGGGTTCAGGTTCCTCCTGGCAGGTAGACACTGTGCGGTGTTTCCTTCCTCCCACGGATGACAGCAGATCTGATACCTCAGCCTGCAGAACTTCTGAGCCTGTGGAGACACCTCCTGTGTGGTTTATCTGAGACAGGGGTGGGGTAGACTCACCCAGCTCTGATCGTTTGAACTACAGATGTCAACACCAGATCTAGTTATTCAAGGCATTCTTGAATATAGGTAACGGAGAGAAATTTGGCTCTTACAGCCAAGTAAGAGCTCCTTTTCCTGTATATATATGTGCTTGTATAATTTTTCATGCAATCGAGATATTATACAAGCAACAAATAAAATCCTTATTCTGTTGATGTTAAGTTTGTCCACTGACTTCCTAGGGATTGTTTCCAGTAATAATGACTCCCAAGGCATGCTCCAGTGGGACACAGAGGAGTGTGATCTGTGCTTGATGTTCACGTTTTCACGGTCTACCACAAAAATAATGGGGATACGCAGGAGCCCTGCTATAAGCAGGTGTTTAATTGCTTTTTTTGAATGGAGTCCAAAACACGTGGGTGGTTCCTCAAGCTATTTATTATATAGCTTCATATGCAGAAGCATCAGGGAATTTAACATTAAATGTGGTCGCAGGACAGAGATTCAAGTTCTTGCCTTGACTCCTCTCACTTTCACATACAAAAAACGAACCAACTGTCAGTCTTCCTCAGCTGCCAGATTTGCTTCTCACCATGAGCCTACAGGTAAACAGGAAGGAGTTTCAGTCTCACAATCTCGAAGCATGTAAAAAATATTGAATCAGCCCTCCTAAAAACTAATGAGACTTGGTTTGCTAACTAGGTTGTTATTTTTTTAACAACAATCTTCTCTCAGTTCAAAAATACCAGGTTAGAAATAGAGGTCTTTTTTCTACTTTTTGATCCTTAAGGCTACAAATTCTTAGAATTTTACAACTTTTATTCACTACCATTTTTAAAGAACCTTTTTCCTCTAAAACTGCAGGAAATTACTTTCAGAACAAAAAATCAGCATTTACTTTTGGTAAAAGAATACAAAATTTGACAGTCCTGGAGTATAACACAATATAATGGCTATAAGCAGTAATGAATGCAGCTGTACAATATACTATAGTATTTTGTAGCATAATATAATGAAACAAAGATCTTTCAAAAATTATTATTATTATTACTACAACAAAAACAACAAGGTAATCAATTTGACGGGACTCATTTGGTCATATTAAAATTTCCTCAGAAAACAATTGGGTGCCAGAGAAAGCATCACTGAAAACTAATCACATCTTTCAGAATGATTGCAAGCAATGTCATGAATTTGTATAGATCAGTTTCCTTTGGGTGAAGTTCTAGCCCTCTGAAGTCCACAGTCAGCTTCTTATTGAGCTCAGCAGGGTCAGGAGTTCATCTTGCGAGTCCTCCCTGGAGCTGTCTCAAACAGTCTGCGAGTATTTGGGTTCCTGCCGTTGTTGGTAGGAATCTGCATTTTGACTACACTTTCCTGGGAGTCAGGGACATGACTTTTGTGTAAGACATTTTAGGCTACTTTGGTAGTATTTTAGGCTTTATAGAATCATAGAATCATGGAATGGTTTGGATTGGAAGGGACCTTAAAGACCATCTAGTTCCAACCCCCCTGCCACGGGCAGGGACACCTTCCACTAGGTCAGGTTGCTCAAAGCCTCATCCAGCCTGGCCTTGAAGACAAGGCCAGCTCCTTTATGTTTAAAGCAATGTTAGAGAGATCCTCAGCATATCTCCAATGCAGGGATGTTTCTCTAGGGTGAATATGCATGAACCTTGAGGGTGAACTGGATGTGGCTCTGGCTCCTGGTGCCCAGAGAAAGCAGATGCAGTCAGGGCTTTGACTTGCATGAGGCCCTGAGGGTTCCCCAGCCTCAGGACATACCAAGCCCCATTAAGTTTCAATGCCAACAGTGACAAGGACAGACAGAATTCACTACTTTGGCCCTCATCGTCCAAATAGCAAAACTCCTTTTTGCACATGCCATTGAGCTGTCTGCACTACGATGTCATCACACACACGATCAAACTCCAGACCTCCGTTATGACTGGTTGCTCATTTCAGTGCTAATATGCAACCACCTGTGGAGCTCTTCAGAAAGAAGACATTCCTCTTAACTCCCCAGGGAGTGGACAATCCTGGGCAATGCTAAAGTTAGATTCAGTATCCAGATGTCCTAGGCCTAAGAAGGGGTGGTATGGTAAGAAAGAAAACCTACCTAAAAGTCTTTCCTTGCACAAGGAGGTGGACAGCTTCATTGTCCAATGGCACGGCCTTCATAGGGTCAAAACGTTTCAACTGGTTATTCATTCCTAAACTACATTCATGTAGTTTTGCCCAGGAGAAAATGAAGGGAAAAAACTTAAAGCCAGAAAGATTCATTTCAGTGTTTTCAAGCTGTCATATTTTCATTTCAGCATCAGAAACTTCTGTCATAGGAAATGAGTGCTGCCTAATTCGGCGGCAACGGTATTAGTACATGATATGGGTCTTTGCTTTGCTTGAGATGGGCCTTCCATTTCCTGGGGGAGAATTTCAGTCACTGGACTGCAGCACAGTTTGGGGTCAGGATCTCTCCAACTAGATCTGTTCTATCACATCCAGGGAAACTTCCTACTTTATACATTGAGGTGAGTGTCCTGGTTATACCTCAGAACTGAACGGTCTCAAGACTTCGTGATTCTCAAGATCTCCTCCCCCTTCTAAACACACTCAGACATGCCCCTTGGTTTCTATGCAAAACTGGAGGCATTCTCCAAACGAGAATCCTGGAGTGCATTTTTTCTGCCAGGCTGAGCAAGGGTTACAGTAGTGTGGGGAGGCAGAGTGGGAACAGGTGAGTGAGACCTTATCACAAACCAGGGATGTGAAAAATTTGGGGAAAATAGAGAGGGAGAGTAATGACAGATGGCAAGGGGGAGTGAATAATCTATGATGTGCAAGGGAGAGGGAGACATAGGGGAGCAGGGCAGGGGGCACAGCCTGCAAATCAGGAATAAGCAGGTTTATAGATGCACTGTGGCATGCAGCAAAGTGCAAGTCCAGATGCAGCTTTGACTTTCCTGTTCTATGTTGTATAAAATACTGAACTACTCTCTATGCAGAACGAATCAGCAGTCTCGTGACTGAAGACTGTTCCTGTGAGGGAGGTGATGCTCGTATTAAGAATCAAAAGGTGCCTCAGTTTCCTGTAGCTGAAACTAAAGACCACTTTATGAAGCACCAGAGCTCTGTTTCCAGGTCTATGTCTGCCACCTCACAGTACCCTTTTTTTCCCAGGAGGGCAAATTTAGCACTGACATTTTTAGGAAAAAAAATCCCAAACAAAAATATGTATTTGGGCTGAAAATTTTCATCATCTCAAAGCAAAATGTACATTTCTTGAGTCACTGAAAATTCCTGAACTTTTTATTCCTGAACATCAGTATGCCAGGGGTTTTAAGGTTTTGAGCACCCTGTCATTGCAGTTTTGATCACTGTCTCCATTGCAGAATTCAGTGAAGTGCAGCAGTACACAAGCTCACTCTGAATAAAACCACTTGCACAGCACAAATTGGCTACAGCCTCAGCTTGAATTGACTCAGCTTTGAGAAAACTAACAACTGCTTTTGAAATCGTTTAGAAAACTGTGTGTTCGCTGACTGATTGCTGGTCTGACTAACCCCTGCCAGACAGATTTCAGTTTGATAATCCCGATAGTCAGTCAGTCTTTAAAAAGTGACTTCCCGTTGCTATTATTTCTGCTTCAGCGTATGATCCCCACATAAGTGGGTCTCCCTTAAGGTTTCAGTGTAAACGTGCCACTAAATAGGCAAAAAAAGAAATAAAAAGAAATAAAGCAGGGATTAGGATTTCTTCGTTTGTATTTAATTATTGGGGTTATTTTTCCACCAGTCATATAAAGTCCAATTCTGTTTGTCAATTGTCTTTGTTAAAGATGTATTTAAATTTCAGCCTAAGGGCTGACTCAGGACTGAGCACTTCAAGTGTTATTTCTGAGGGAGAAGTGTTGGCAGGAGGCAGGATCCAGACCTCTGTCCATCGAGTTACAGCATTTTGCAGAGGGAGCTTTCTCACATAAAGCAACAAGCAGAGTAATTAGAAGCTCAGGTAACTTTGGTTGTAGGAAAATGAACTCACTTGTTGCCATTCTCCAGTCACCTTCTTCAGCTGAGACCTCAGTATTAGATGGACATGATGCTCCCTGCTGACATGTCCACACGCCCATTTCCCTGAAGCCCTCCCAAAGAGTGGGTCAGCTCAAGAGACAAATCTCTATGGTTCTGCAGATGGCAGTGGTCTGGTGGTCCCTCTACACTCTTTTGGTCAAAGCAATTGAGTGTTGCCCCAGAACTGAACTCTGACTTGTTTCTCTGCCCCGTAGTTCCTAGAAGATGTTAGTAAGACCACTTCAACCAAAGGGTACCCAAAGTGGACATATTCTCGGGTCTCAGTTTCTGGGAGCATGCCTTGAAACACCTGAGGACTCACCAACACAAGTCAGCAGGGGCAAGGCTTTGGTCAAAAACTGTATTACTAAGGACATACAGGTTCCAGCAAAATTTCTGCTGGTGGTCATCAAGGATCTTTGGTTACCTTAGCCACAAGCAAGTCTTGTTTCCTGCCAGACCTCAGTCAACCCAGACACTTGACTGGTGGGCAGACTGTCAGGAAACCAATGTTTCCTGTCTGCCTGTTCCCTGATTAACCAACCTCATGGATATATCACAGAATGGTTTGGTTTGGAAGAGACCATTAAAGATCATCTAGTCCAACCCCAAATGAAGGATGCACAAGTGGGAAAGCCTTTCTTCAGGCTGCCCAGCTTCCTAGCTCCTTGTAACCGTGCTCTCTAACTCCTGGACAAAGCAGGCAGGTAAAAGGCCAGCTCCTGCAAGAGTCAATACACGCATCTCACGGAAGCAAAGTATTTTCCTGTGGTTAAAAGCAATAGTTTTTTAATGCATTTGGGTTGTTCTTGCTTTTTGTTTTTAACAACTGAAGTGTTTCAGTTTTGGTTTGTACCTACTTGGGAAGTGGGTATTTTTTGGGTTTGTTGCCCCGATGTAGGATGTAACAAATCGGAATATGCCCAGTAGATATTTTGGAGCAGCCATCAGATCTAGAGCAGTGGATGCTGAAAAACAAGGCTGTGGCTGTCTCATACAGGATGGTGGGATCCTTGCAGGTTTTTGTTAGTTTGGTTTTTTTCCGTATGTTCCCTTCTTGCATCACACAACTGCTGGGAAAATATATTCATCCATGTTTGGGTAAGAGATGCTGTCAAGTCTTGACTGCCACCAAAAATCCCTTGAAGACACATTTACTTCTAGCCCCAACACGAGGTGTGCAAGAAGCAAGCCTGCCTACTGAACAAGAAGGGAAAACGAAAGGTGAAAGAGCTATCAAACAGCTTTGCCAGCACCAGCAATCCCACCTGCCAAGGAAGGGGGACCTTCATTCAGACCTGTAAGAGGACTCAGGATTAGGCCCACCTGGGAGGTGGGAGAACCTCTTTCTTTTTTTTTAACTGTAAAAAGGTTGTTTTTCAGATGTTATGTAATACATCTTATTTGTCGCTAACTTCTCACTGATTACAAACGGATTACAGGAAGGAAGCACTCCACCCAGTTTCTTAATTTATCATGCACCATTTCTTAAAGGTGTCATCACTGTCTCAACAGAAATCTTCTCTTTCTCCTTCTTTTTAAGAAAAAGAAAAGGGGAAAAAAGCAGATGATCTTACTGCTCATTAATTATTAATTGTACGGCAGTTACACCCACAAAAGCTTTTGATTTTTCCAGCCACACATTTGCTAAGAAATCCTTTCATCAAGACACAAATAGATTTATCGTTATTTTTTGCAGGAAGGAATTGGTGTGTGTGAGAGAGAGGTTAGGTGGTGTGTATTTCCAAAGGGCTCTGTACTGCAGCTCGAATCAGAAAGCTGTATCCTACCCCTACGATAGAAGCATCAGTCAGTACTTTCAACCTCATAATTATTCCTGCGGACCGTCAAATAAAAAAAGCAAGGGTCAAATTTTTTTACCAGTTCTGCCGAGGTGTGAGTAGAACCCTTGCAGCTCCTAGAATGATTCCATGCTTGCTGCCACCCTCGTGAAGCTACAGCTCTGCTCCTTACATCCCCATTGACTTTGTCTGCAAAGCTGTGCCTGCAGAATGCTCCTACTCAGGGCAGGGAGGTACTTTGGGGTGACTCAGGCAGAACTCAGAGCTCACGCATGGCTCTTGGGCTGCTGGGGGTTTGCAGGGAGCCAGCTAAGAGGGAGCGCGAGGGGTGCAGTACTTATGGGCATGCAGTGAGCACCAAGGGCAGCAGGGAAGGAAAAGAAGCAAGGAAGGAAGCAGGCCAGCTGGGGAAGCCTTTCTGGGGGTGCCCCGGCAGCTGGGGAGGAGAGCCATCCGAGCCGTTGCTGTGGCAGGTGTCAGCTTTTCCGAGGAGCAGTGGCCTCCCATGCAAACCTGCTGGCTTGGGCGCCCGCTGCACTCCAGCTGTGGCATGATTCAGGCTCCCATGGGGCACAGCCAAGGCCCACTGAGCCGCTTTGGTGGCTGGTGCTCCTTGGCAGCAGAGACGGGCCTAGGGCCGAGCTTTGGGCAGCAGGTGAGGCTGTAAGGCCAGTGCCGGAGGGAGGAGATGTGCCGAGCCCCAGGTGGGTTTTGTGCTGTGCTATGCCTTGCCACGTACTTCAGGTACTAGGGGCTAATAACATGATGGGCCGTGCCCATCAATGGCCGACGAAAGCACCGACACCATTAGAAAACGTACATAGGATGTGTTGACACTGAATGTATCGACAACGCAAACACTGATTGCAAAGAGGAAACGAAATTTACACAGACAGGTTAAAGATAACCTGCGGGTGGGTCTTTTCGCCATTCAGTTTTCTTACTGCAGGCTCTGACAACTCATCTGTACTCACCCTTGACACAGGCAACAATGAATTTTGCTCTCATTCCGGTTATTTCTTTGCTGGATGACTGAATGTTTATTGTATTGTCTTCAGTCATTTCCTTTAACTATGCGAACGGGAAAGAAGCTTTAGAAGAATTTTCTTAAGCCCAAGAAATGTAGTCCAGCAGGGTGCAGGGCCCCTGCACTTATGTATACCTTACATTCCTAATTCAGAGACATTCATATGCTGGAGTGTTAGGAAGATCAGTTCCTTTCTTGCTCTTCACACTGAGCTGTATTTAGTGCCAATAATTGCCTCCCAAAGAAGTTGCAATCATGGTCTGGCAGAGAGCAGCATGCACTCTTCCGTGGGTTTTGCAATCTGAGCTCTAAAATAGCAGCCTTTTCAGGTCCCAGGTAAAACTGTAGTGTGTATCTACTACAGAGTAAGTATATTTTTAGTTCTACAGTTCTTCTCTCAGGAAGTTCTTGGCATATCTTCATTTCCGTTGCATATCTCAGGAATGCATCTGCAGATCTTCATTTGTGCCTTTTGTTGAAACTCTTTGCAGCACAATAGTAAACAAGGGGATCAAAGCGGAGACGGTTTAATGCCAGTGAAAGCTTATATAACCCCAAACAAACTCTTCCATTTGGCAATATAGGCTAACTGGATTACTGTTATCACTGTGTCAAGCATATAGCACATCACAAAAATCTTAGACAAAACAAACTTGAAAGCGCTAGTGTGCTTTTTGGTTTCCCCAAATTGTGTACAAGGGGAAGTAAGAAGTTTTCAGTATGAAGTTTTTGAATTATTGCGATGCCATTGCTAGTGAGGTGGGAGAAAGCATAAAAAGACCTGTGAGTCAAAGCAGCTTCTCTAAGGTAAGCAGTGTTTCTTAAGGAAAACATAGTTCAGGGCAACAAACCCATCAAAGTGAGCTGCATTCCTGTGCAGTGTATCTTCCTCGGAGGAAGTAAAGAGTTGGAGAAGATGCACACCAGAGCAGCAGTCCTGAGCATCTCCAACATTTGCAGCATCAAGTGACCAGTTCCTGGGCAGCACCCAAGGCAGCTGCGTGTGGCCTCAACCCAACCATCACCTCTTTCTGCAAGAGGCAACAGCCGCAAGGTGACAGAGAGCAGCGCCAGAGACATCTCGTTCCTGGACACAACAGGGCAGGAAACGTAGACTCTTGTGCAGCTGGTCAGGATAGGGGGGAATTTCACAGAGGGAGCCCAAGGCATCCAGCAGCTACAGGGGACCTGCCAGGAGTCTGGGCTGCCAAGGAAGGGAGCAAGAAGGGGCCTGGTAGGGCAGCACGTAGCATTCGCTCTTGAGCATCTCCCCTGTTTTATTAGCCAGTGCTGCCACAGAGGTAGAATGGATTTGGTGATCTCTTCTGAAATTACTCTTCCAGATAAGAATAGAAGGCATTTTTTTCTTTTTTTTTTTTTTAAATGAATGAAGGCCAAGTGGGTAAAGAATATATCCATTCTATTTCTTTTTAAAATTTATATATTATATATATTAAAGCAGCAAGTTCCCTTACATGTCAGAAACCTTTTAACTTCTTTATTCTCATCTCAGTAAATACTATGCATTTGCATCCATAAATATATATTCTTCTGAAAGTTATTTTCTGCAGTGGTTAGTGTATCACCCAGTTGTAATAGCAGGTTAGGCATTTGTACCTAATGCATCAAGAAGGGCCGTTCTCTTAGGTACTCTGAATAGCTGTTCCACCGAATATGTATTTCCATTAATATATGTTTTTGTGACCACTCAAAGATTATTACTCCCCATTCTCCCAGTCCCATCTTCTCTCACTAACAGGATTCTGGATAGAAGGTGCTCTACATGTTTAGATTTCCTAAATTCAGTGGGATTTAAACCTATGGGTTTGGGGTTGGTTTTTTTTTTTCATTATAAGACATATTGTCCAAAGTAGGGGTATAAATACCTGGCAGTTTACACAGGAAGGGGTGCACTTCATTGGTCCTGTTTGGCATCACTGGGCACCAGTGCTGCAAGCAGCACCACAAGGTGCCTTTCCCCCTCTCTCCCACCTGTGACCACAGCATTTGTGACTTTGCAGTTTGCAAACTGGAGTGGTGGGAGGGGAAACACACAGTCCCAGCATCAGCCTGTTTGGGGCTCTTGCCAGTTAGGGTGCTGTGAGGGGAAGCGCTCGCTAACACAGCGGCTAGGAATACCTTTGCACCACCTACCTTGCTTTATGCTAGAGGTCAGCAATCAGCCTACAGACCACCTCTGCTTGTGGCCCACCCAGGTGCTCATTTGCAGCAAGCAGCTCAGCCTCGCGGATTCCCATCACCCTCGTGAAGGTGGGCGAGGGTGTCACTGCTTGCTGCTCCCCACCCCCCAGCCTGCCACAACAGCAACCGGAGGAGAGGCGTGGGAGGAATTTGGAGGCTGAAATGCATCTCCCCTGGGTGAATGCAGTGAAGTCCTTCCCTCCTTCCCTGCCTGCGTTACCTCCCTGCGCTCTACATGGTGTTTCACTTTTTTGTCCCTCACAAGAGGACCCACTCGCCACCTCAGAAAATCTAATTTTGCACCTGACACGGTTCCTGCTGTTGCAAAGTTGGTGAGGTGTGAAGCGAGCCTTGGGCCAGCATGAGAGGAGACAGGTAACAGTGCCTCCTGGTGACTTCTGCCATGATAACAAGCTCCAGAAGACACGAACGCTGTGCCCTCATTTATTTGACAGGCACTGAAACCCTCCCACAGGCCCTGAGCTGTCACAGTGAACTGTCCTGCACCTGGGTTGGGGCAA
>NW_010230182.1:0-22059 GCF_000690775.1 Eurypyga helias | reverse complement strand
GGTGGGGGGGTGGTGGGGGTGTGTGTGGTGTATAAATAAAATTTTAATAAAAGGAAAAAATCTAAATGTTTTAAGCCTTTTCAGATACAAACCCCAAAATATTTGATTGTTTCCATTTCAATGAAAATACATTTTTGGAGAAAGGCTTCTGTCTGATGTTTTCAGCCAAGCACTAAACTATGGAAGGAAAGAGACAGTTTTTGCAAGTCTAATTTATCAATAAGAACATGTGAACATATTGCCATATTATTACGTACAGCTTTGAGTCACATTGACACAGTATTAAAAAACCCATCTAGTTGACTAGTGTATGTTAATACTTTTTTGATGATTTCTTAAAAACAAAAAAACAAACCCATATGAAACTATTAAATGGTATTATTTGACTAATAAAGTTTCAGCCAAGTTTTCATTTTGGTGATCGTAAATCTAGTTGATCAAATCAGAAAAAATAATGGCATATTAAATGTTACAGTGTGTTAAAAAGAAAAACAAAGACAAGGGAAAGTTAAAATAGATAAATTGGTGAATAGTTCTGTTTTTTATGTAGAATAGTTGGAGTCATGCTGTGAAAAACTGAATCTCTTTGCAAGTTATATTAAGTATTAGAAAAAGGCAAATAAGGAAAGAAAATATTCTTGCCAGAGAATTTCTAAGTGGAAAATGTTTTTTTGGTCAAATAAGTCCCATTAAAATCAGTTGAATCTGGTAGTTACACGTCCTCCTTTTTTGTTTTGGTTAGATTCAGTGAAGCTAGGAACCTCTGGTCTCAGTGTACCGGAAGGGCTAAAGCCTTTGAAGCAAAGGTATAACTGCACAAATAGTGATTAATAGGCAAAAAGCATTGCTTTAACACAACATGACAATGTTATGGATAACCTGAGGTGATGCCATGTGAGTGGGATATTTTTTTTTCTACCAGTAGAGTACTCTTGATCTGGCTTTATGGGGAGGAAAAACATGGCACAGAAAGTAGACCTGCCGCCTTTCCCTCAGTGAGACAGATGCCTCTCCTAACTGCCATGTAGGTATGCAAGCATGTCCCCTTATTTTGTCATGAAGTTGCTATCTGCCATTATTTTTAAGACGTCCTTTAACCTATCCCGATGATATGAGTCAGACATGGGATGCTTTTTAATATATTCACATACACCTAGACAGTTAGGGAATTCAAAAGAGGTCAGATATGGTGGCAGCACAGATCAGGGAATGTCGTGTACATTGAAGATGTCCTGTAGCCTTTCTTGCCTCACGGATCTTCTTATCTAGACCCTACAAATGCCCTAAACATGCAAGATGTGAGAAGGGAATTATACAGAACTCTGCAGGAAAGATCTGTCATGTAGGAAAGTAACAGAATATGGAAAACTTCATAGGAAAACACAGAAAGAAAGTAGATAGTCAGATGGACAAGAGGGTATGACCTTTTCTTTATTGCTTCAGACAGTTTACAGGTTAACAAACATTAGCTTGTGCCCAGCCATACTGTAATTTGCATCGTCATAAATGGGGTAGAATATCATATCACAAAACTAAGTTAGTCCAAGCTCTCTATTCAGTGCAGATTACCTCCCGAGTATGACACAGTAAGATTATTTTTTTTTTTTTAGTTGTTGGCTTGGGGTGATGTGTTTTGTGGGAGGGTTTTTTTCCTTTTTTTTCTTCCCCCCCCCCCAGCATCATTTTGTAGGTTCTTAAAGCAAACAAGGGTCCTAAAATACATTTAGGAACTCGCCAACATAATGTACTGTGTAGTCAGCATAGTTCCCAAATGACCAGTCTTGATGTAATACTGCAATAAAATCAGAGGGCCAGAGGAGTCTTTGAACAGATATGCTGAACTTTGATACCCAGCATTACTTACTGACTGAAATTTCTCACTTCTTGAATTTACGTAATTCAATGTCTTTTACTGAACACTGTTTCTAAACAAGAGAGATATCACAGGGTGCATCTTCAAAATTATTGTAGACTGTAGAATTGAATGAAAAACTGGTATACCTGCGAACTATTGTGAAACTGACAGATATCATAAATCTCTTCCTCTCTCTGTTATGATCTGGATAATTCAGGTGGTATCTCATAACCTTTTAAGAAAAGGATACATGGATTGTGAAAGATTGAACATAAAGCCTAGAGCCACCTCATGCTTGCAAATCTAATAGGTGGTTTCCAGGCTAATAATAATTTGTTTCATTAATTAAAGTAAACATTTAAGATCACAGAATATCAAAATGCTGACCTGAAAGGAGACATAAAATCATCCTGATAACAGATGCCTGAGTCCTTGAGCTGCCTCCCTGTATAAGACAATACACACGCAGTATGCAAGGAGCTCCTAAACTGAGGTACAGGAAAAACTGCTGTGGCTTCTGTGCAGATGGATGCATTGTTTTTACCAGAAGAAATGAAATTATTTATTTTGGGTTTCTGGCAGACCAACCACAGAATGCATCATTTCTGGCATGACCACTTGCATGTAAAGGAGGTTTGTTTTAATGAGCTGCTGGCCAAGAGGAGGCAGCAGTATTTAATCTTAAGACTTATGTCCTCTTGAACATATGGTGCTAAACGAGCATCTTTCACAGCCCAACTAGTGATGAGAACTAATCTAAATTGGGCTAGCAGTAATCTGCAGCAGACCAAATAGGAGAATTGTATTTCTTATTTTCAGTGAAGTGTTAATTGCATTTTTTAAATATAAAGTACATTATTGACATAGAAATTAATTTCAAGAGGTTGATATGAACTAATGAAATGTCCAGTCCACACTGTGTCATAAAAACACCAAAGAGCCATGAGGGCTCAACCAGTAAAAGGTTTTGTTATAATAAACATTACAATAATACTTTTGTTTATTAATGCTTCACATGCACTCATCCATATCATGACCATTTCAGCAAAATCAAAAATCTGTTTCTAATATATTCTGGAAGCCCTTACAACATTTGCATCTTGCATACAGCCTCTTATTGAGACTCAAATGCAAAGGCTGAATAGAACAAAACCAGCCAATATCACAGTTCTTAGGTGAATATTTAAAAACCTGCATGTATAGGAAGAAAGGAAAGAGGGAGCAAGGGAAGAATTAACTGGTATGCACACTAAAGCCAAGCAAATTCCACACCCTTAAAGTTGCTTCAGAAAAGCAGGAGTGCCTGACACCTAAATGGCATGGATATAGCATTTTGCCCAAGTGTTTTTTGTAAGAACAGATACTTGTCAAAACATTGCTCCAAGGGAAGACCTGGAATATGGTTAAAATTTATAGTCTCAAGCACAGGAAAATTAAGTAAAGCCATCTTGACATTAAATGAAATACTTTGTACATGGACAGTGTAAAATACTAGATATTTGCGTGGAACATACACCTCGCCATTGTGTTGCAGTTGCAGATAAGGTGTGGTACTGCTTTCTGCACTGACTGCAAACAGCAGCTGAGTGCTGAGAGCCCTGCTCTTAAAATATTTTAACTTGGTGGTTATAAGGAATGGAAGTATTTCTGTTACAACTTAATTGCAAGAACATCATAGAACTAATAACTGGGCAAACTCCAGAGGTGACAGCATTTGTATAGATATACATTCTGAGTCTCTTGGAATGGCAAATATCTAATATTTTGGGGAGGGGAAGAAATATGCACACACACAAACATGTTTTATATAAATATCATCTTTTTGGTCCAGATATGTTCCACTTCTTGTAAAATTTGTTTTCCCACTTGAAAATAAATCAGATCTAGATGAATGTCTGAGTACAACCAGGCTTATTTCCAGTTTTTATTTACATCTTTAACAGACTTTGAAAAAAAAGAAGATCAGGACATTAATTTTCCATTTTCTGTACTTTCATGGTAAAACAAAGGAAAAAGTATTCTTGAGAACTTGCTTTCTAAAATGCAACTCAACTGTGCAATGATTGTGGTGATTTCATGCTTCTGGGATAAAACAGAAAACAAGAAAAGATTAATACTGGTGCTAGATGTTAGATCAAAATAAAAGGCATGACAGAAAAAAGGATGAATTAGGTGTATATTATTACCATATTGTCTGTCTCTCCATAAAAATCTTGTGATCACTATTTAAAATATATACACACATAATTTATGTAAGACTGATTAGATAACTACTTAAAAAGTGGAGTGTATAGATAGCCAAAATTCCTTATTTGCCTTGGGTTTTTTTATTACTACCTGGCTTAGGAGACCAACAGTAGAAAAAACCCAACTTTTTACCACACCTTTTTTGCTCTCAAATCTATGTTCATCTCTTCTTTTTGTAAGTTTATTTCTGCACTGAAATGTAGTTACAGATAAGCACAAACAAGAATTGTGAAGCTGTTACACACATTGGTTCCCAGATGACTGCAGGGAAGGAAAATGGGATACGTGTGGATGCATTTGTAAATACTATATGGATTCTTTTTGTGTTAACAATATGTTGAGATAGAGTTTAATGCTAAGCAACGTTATCTTGTCCCAGCAGGACCAAGCCCTGTGACCTCATCCAAATAATACATGGGCTGTGCTGGTTGTCTCTTGGAGGTTTCTTACATATTTTTATCCAGACAAACATATTTTAACTTGGATACATTCCAGGGAGACAATTAAAGAACTGCATAACTTTTGGTGTATTTTAATTTGTTCTTCAAAGCAGCACTTGCTGATGTGGACTAATCGGCTTTTATGTGCCAGTGAAAGCACAGAACGTGATGACAGATGGTGAGCCAGAAAAATTCTTGTAGCTAAATACCCACTGTCATTGTTAACCTAGAGAGTGACAACTTTGGTGTCATTTTGTACAAGATGTGAGAGTTTTGCTTTAGCTACAGCTAAGTGTTCAAAATATCATGGACTGCCTGTAGCATGGTGTATTTGAACATGAAAACATCCAACTGACATATCAATGAGATAGTCCTGATGAATACTGCAAGTTCAGTAAGGCGAGACATAAGGTTTGTGGCAATGTCACCATGAAATGCAAACTTCCTAATCAGTGCATCTGTCTTTTCTTGTCCTCCTGTAATGTTCATCAGTAGGCAGTTAATCAAATTCGACTTGGGGGGAGATATCTCAGCTGTCTAATTAACAGTGTAGGGGAGGAAAAAAGTAACCAAAAAAGTTCTGCAGATATTTTTGCTCAATATTTTAATGGATCTACAGTAGGTGTGCTATGTTTCATTTCAACTAAGAAATATGTGCCTAAGGAGTCTTTCAAACAATCAAGATCTTAGTAACAGGATCACTGAAAGAGAAAGGCACTTCAACTCCATGTGCCTCCATAAAGCCAGAATTTAATGCACCTGCACACGTTCTACATTAAGATCTCTGTACTACGAAGGGAATGCTACACTAAGAATTAAAATACTTGCAGTTTTATTTTTAAAAGACTTTTTTTTTATTTTGATGTTCTAATTGTATTTTACTTTATAGATTGTATCATCATATAAACCATGGGGAAACACTGAGTTGTCAATAGTTTCTAGAAAGAAAATTAAGATTTAGGGTAGGAGGGTGGGAAAGAGGAAGGTAATGTAATTTTAAAACAAAGCTAATATGAACACATTTTTGACTCCGACTACCAGAGTTATATTCCACACACAGATACTCTGTGCCTGAACACAAAGGATCACATTTGGCACACTCAAACTGTCTGACAGCACTTTCTGGTAACTCTGATGATAAAGGTTTTTTTGAGGGTGAAGTTTTTTCCCTTGCAAGGATAAGAATTTCGTAGGGTGGTGTAAAGAAAGCCCTAGCTTCACTCTGTTGTGATTTTTTTATTATTATTATAGAACATTTGATCTTTTTGGAGCTTTTTGACCAGCTCTTTCTCACAGGCACTCTTTTCCCAAACGTTTCCTTGTCTCAACCTGCAAGAGACAAAAAGCTTGCCAAAGAAATGTATAAAAGCTAGTTAAACACATGAACAGTTTTTCGTTGTTATGAGCTGAAAAGTTTCAGGGGAAAAAATTTTTTATGCATTCTAAGATCTTTGAAATACAAAAAAAAAAAAAGGAAAAGCTTGATACATAAAACATTGTAATCAGTCCATATTGAGGAAAACAGAGAATGCAGACAACAGCTTAATCTTCCCACCTTATTCTGTGAAACTGATGAAAGTAGAAGCAAGAACACCACCAGCTAAAATCCCCTGTGATTAATTCCAAATGGTTTTCTGATTTTCTCAATGAATTAATTCTGTGCAGCATGATAGAGGACGCATATTTTAGATCTGCTTCTTAACTGTGGACCTGACATTGGGTGGGAAAAGAGAAAAGGAGCATGTTGCAGGCTTTGCTTATAAACTGCGGTCTTTGAGATTAAGTCTCCAAAATAAGGTTTCCTTCATTTTCATATACAAAATATCTTCATGCATTCTTCATGGAGATAATGTTGACTTTTCTTTCAATACAGCTTCTGTTGTCTCATCCCTTTTGTTGGGCTCAAATGACAACAATATATTCAACAATTTCATGTCAGAAAATTTCCTGACTGCAAGATTTTCATCACTTGCACGTTGACCTAAGGACATCTGACATAGTGCTTACCATCTATCTTACACTATATCTTTTTATTAAGCTGCAACTGAGTCCTGTACTTTTGCATGTTCAGCTATTTCTGAAAAAATACATATTAGCAGCAAAAATTCTCACATTTGGGACTGTCTGCCTAGATTTTGCCAATCCTTAGACACTACTGGGTTGTCACAGCACTCTTTGTGCTTTGCTTAATGCATGTTTTATTTGTTTCTTTTTAAATACATGCAATTGCCTGGAGGGTTCTTTTTTACAGTTCACAGTAGAGTTCACAAATGGTTCACACAGCCAGCCAACAGTAAAAACACATAAGCTACAAGATACTAGGTAATTGTAAAGTAAAATATGAAAAGGGATTCCAAAACATTTCAGACAGACTGTCTGTATGTGTAAAAAAAATATCCTCTGTGTCTTCTTCATTCTGTAATATATTACAGGTCCATCCAAAACACTGTCTTGGACAGGAAAGAGAAGCCATCCAAAGACATGTACAAATGTCATACAGAGAAATTTCATTCTACCACTTTAAGGGTATTTAAGTTTTCCTGATAAAATGATAAAACAGTGTAAAATAATGCTCTATTTTGACTATATGGCATTTGGTATCTCCAAAATGACCAAGCTTGCATGAAGGAGGAAGCTACAGAAATCTCAGCAAAAGAGAGGAAGAGTCCGTAATGAACAGAGTTGGAAGGAGAGGAAAGCAGTGGAGAAGCAATATAGGGTGTGTATTGCAAATGAAGACTGATTTGGTGTTTTAAATGAGGTCCAAAGCTGAACATTTTATCATGTTTGGCCTGCTGGCATGGTTACCAGCATGCTGTTTCCTGAGAGGGATCATATCCCGGTTTGCAGCTTGACAGTCTGATGCCTTTTTCCTTGGAAGTGGCAGTTCACTTCAGCTGCCAGCCCACTTAACATTGACAGTAGTCTCTTTGAGAAGCTTGGTACCATGGTACTAGTTGAGTATGGATATTTAACCCTAGTGAGCCTGGGTTTTTATTATATGAGATTACCTTACTGGTTATTCTTGCATCTCATCAAGATTCTAGGTTGCGTATCAGTTCCTTGAATCCATGGGCCTGACCCTGGATTTGTGTCATGATCCTCAATTCCACCTCATTTCCCCTTCAATTAATTAAATTTACCTCCTTTTCATCTTATGTCCTTTTGCATGGCGCAGGACTCGACCATCAGCCCAATTCCGTCTTTGTTCTTGCTTTAATTTTTTTTTCAGCTAGTAAAAACTTCAGCTGCCTCAATTTCATCTCAAATTGAGTATGATTGCAATCTGCTGTCTTCACTTTCCACATTTCTCCCTCTCAGTTAATGATGACTTGAGAAGTCATATGCCATAACTGACAATGTCCACCACTTCCTTCTTCATTCCCCAGCTTTATATTCTGAGCATGATGCCGTATCATGCAGAATATCACTCTGGTCATCTGGGATCAGCTGTCCCAGCTGTGTCATGTCTCAGTTTCTTGTCCACCCCCAGCCCACTCGCTGGCAGGGTGGTGTGAGAGGCAGAAAATGCCTTGACTCTGTGTCAGCACTGCTCAGCAATAACCAAAACATCCCTGTGTTATCTACACTGCTTCCAGCACAAATCCAAAACATAGTCCTCCCATACTAGTTACTATGAAGAAAATTAATCCTATCCTGGCCAAAACCAACACACTCACAAATTATTTTAGAATTCCATAACTGTACAAAGCAAAAGGTGTGGCATCCAAAAAAAAAAAACAAACCAAAACCACCCAGTTATGATATACATCAAAAATGTCAAGAGTCTTCTCTGTTTTTACTGTCAAAATTATCAAGCATTGATATACTAGTTTGGAGGATTAATCAAAGACTGTTTTTCCAAGTTCATCAAATACTGGAGAAAAAGTTTAGGGTTTTTTTCCTTCATTCTACTAGTAACCACCTTCTAGATACTTTTAAATCATCTCTGCCCCAAGGTGATCTTTAAAATGAAAAGCCATATGGCACAAGAACATCATCCTGGAGGTAACTTTTTGAATCACCTGGCCTATTCTCCTGCTGTTGCAAGCTAACACATTGTGGTATGAAAGTATAACAATGGCAAAAGGTTTTTTGTCCCTGTGGTAACTGAGAATTAAGTTTTCCCTCTGTGTTGAAAGGCATAAGGGAAGAGTGAACGTAGCTAAGAAACACCAGAAATATCGAACAAAATGACTTTCTCAAGAACCACTTATTTTAGTAGTGGTTTGAATATATGGGTTGAACATGTGGGTACCACATCCATACAAATGAAAAAGTGACAGGCAGGTGCATTTCTTTCTATAGAAACTTTTAGATTCAGTGGATCTTTTTGTATGTGTTTGGTATGCTCCAGGAAAATGTGCTTTATCAACTACTAGCATTCTGACTTTTAAAGAAAGGCAATAAATATACTGGTTTCTGAAGGAATAAAATGTTTTCCTCTTAATCATCAAAAAATAACAACTGAGATTGAAGACATGAGGGCACTTGACTCAGACCTTTTTTTCTTCCTGATGACTTTCGGATTTTACAGGTTACTTAATCTGCTACAACCTGAAAAATCAATACCTTCATATTTTACCTTAGTTACCCAGTGTTTTCCTCTATATATCTTCCTGTCAGGTAGAAGGCTGAGAAGGTGATAAAGAATCTTGAACTTGGATTAGTATGTTTCACGATGTAGATGTGTTATAAAAATCTACCGACCAGGTCAATCAGTCTCATGCTGAGAATTGAACTACATTTAATTTTCAGTTTGGCAAGACCTTGAGATGACCAGTGTGGTGGGAGAAACTAGCTGGGGTTCACATTTTTGTACATGAATGAAAAACAATGAAAACAATAAGACAGTGTTTATTGAACTGCATTGCAGATAGTTTTATATTTTTGATAGTTGAAGAGAGATTCAAAAGTAATGGAAAAGTAATGATCATAGTAAGTGATCTGGCCTATGTGATTTTGCAAAAGTTGGCTGTGTCTTTCCCTCCCGCCTTTTACAAAAGCAGTAACAATGAACATTGAAGAGAAACTGTGCAAAAAAATCTTCTGAGACTACTCCGTGCCTTTTGTACAGCTGTGCTTTTGTGTACAGTTTTATCTGTGTCTGATAGACCAGTGATAATCTGTGTTATGTTTTGAGTGTACAAGTACTGTGTTCCAGGGAATATATAGGATTGGAACAGTCTCAGGATCCACAAAATGAGTTCTGAACTTACTAAATTTCAAAAATTTATTAATCGGGCTGTGATTTTGAGGGATGAGAGAACTTGTGTTCAGTGTTAGCACAAAAAATAATAGTGAATATGTTTATCTGAGGAATACCATAGACTATATTAATCTGGTATATTATTATGCTCTGTTGTTATAAAGTGTCTTAAGGACCAAAAAAATCTATTAATGCTTTATAGAAATAATTATTTAGGTTCACTTGCTATCATTTAGCTCAGTAACGTTCAAGGCAGAGATCGGATATAAATCCCAATTTGCTTGTTACTAACTTTGCCAGTTTGTATAGAATCTATTAGTAGGACTGCTAAATTATTATCCAAAAGTGTTTTCATTCTAATGAATTTTATTTTTGTATAGCTTATTTTGAATATTTATCAGTGATCTGATCCAGACCATTTTTCCTGAAATGTGAGAGCTTTTTCATATCTTTGCTCAGTGGTGACATGCCTTCCTGTGTTGTTCTCATATATTCAAATTTTGCATTGACTGAAACTTCCTACAGCTTTAAATCTAAATCTGTAAATATAGAGGTTGTCATGTAAAAGGTACTCACAGTACCAATTTGGGCAAACAGCTACAGTTATTTTTCCTTCTAAGGCCTTTCTTTATTTTTCAGAATATTCAGTGTTTTAACTGTTTCAGTCACTATTTCAGAGAAATGATTCACCACTCTGTTATTCCTGTATTAATCTAGAGGTGTTGCTAATTAGTATTCAGAAGTACAAAGCAGTTTTGTGGCAGGGATTGGAGGGAAGAGGGCTGGTTCCTTTGTTTGTTGACCAGAGGTTTATAATAATTGCTAAATGAACTCTGTATATGATAACAAAATACTGAGTTTGAGTCATCTAGCTCCCATATGCAGTCTCATATTCACAAATAGTTACAAACTGCAACTCAAGTGGTGTATTGTTTTGCTCTTTATCATGTATAGAAATTTTAAGTAGAGTTTATCAAAATTACAAGATTAAAAATATTTCCTCTAATCTGGAGTACATGCACACATTGATTGCATATTTCAAAGCAAATATTGCTTATGTCATCAATCTTAAAAGATTATGCCTGGAGAATTTATTGCCTATTAGCAACTGCTGACCACCACAGATTCGTGCACAGGTATATTTGTATTAGCAGTCTTGAAAAAGCCTACAAGATTTTAATGAGTAATTTTTAGAGGAAATGGAAAAAGAATAACATTTTAAATATCTTTTAATCCTGTGAATCACAACTATAATGAGTAAGTCCAACTCATTTATTGTTCAGAATTTCTTTTTCAAAGAAGATTAAGTATTTTTTTTCCATTTCTAATATTTTTTTCATCTCTACACACTGAAGTTTTCATCTCTTTACACTCAAATATCATGGATTGGTTTCTTTTTTCTGCATCCCCAACCTAAAATTACAATCACCACATTTGTGCTCAGGCTAAGTGTCTAACAGCTTAATAGAATCCTCCACCACCCCAAGACATTGAAACGTATTTTAAAAATAGTTCTGGTTGTATCATAAACCTGCTTTAACAGCATATTTCTTTGTTAATACATTTGCAAGAGATTGTTTTTCTTATCTAATTTTAGATGCAGCTCCACATTACACAGATGCTGCACTTTTGTCTTCCTCTGAAATACAAATTTGAGGGCTATTTGGTTTTTAGGGTTTTTCTTGAAGGAAAAATGTCTTTTTCCTACCTTTTTTCCTGTTTCCACCATCAGGTGCAACTGTGGAAATGCAGCCAAATGAGTTTCCTGCTGCTTTAAAGATAGTTTTACAGGCATAGTGTGCCTTTTCATGACATGATCAATTCTTCTAAATGACATTCTTATAGCTGTTTATTTGGGATCCAGGTTTTTGTTTTCATGCATTTGAGTTTTGTCCGTATCATTTCTGTTTCAATTTATAATTTTTTACCATTTTAATATAATTTAAGAAAGAAAAATATCAAAATGTTTACACCTTTCATCTAATAATCTCAAACAGTTTTGTAAGTGTTAATGAATGCTGCTTCACAGCATTTTTCTGGCATACGTAATCCTTGCCATTTCAAAGCATTTAGCAGACTGGAAAATAGATATACAGTAGGATTAAGTAACTTGCCCAAGATGAATCAGTGAGTTGCAAAGCTCCTTTTGTGAGAGTAGGAGGAGCACAGCTAGGTATACTTCCTCTGTGTGTTTGAAGGTAACCATTTGTGTGTCAGATGAGTGCAGGATTGACACACAATGTGCTTTTTATGCTTATAACCTTTAATGAGTATCTGTAAATCACTGGTGGTTGGTAGACTGCAGCTTGACACCCATGAATTCAGGGTATGTTTACACCACAGGCAGTGGAATGACTGAAGCTTGCATTTGCATATGTAAATTTGTATTACTGGGACACTAAACAGCAGTATAACCATGCCAACAAGGAGCTCAGTATGGCTGGCCATGCATATGCTGAGCAGGTTTATAGGTGATGCTGAGCTCTGTCCCGTGGTGTGTACGCAGCTGGAAATGTGAGGATTTGACAAAACTACTGCATGTCTATCAGCATTGGAATCAGTCCTTTCTTGGACTGAGAAAGAGAAGGACCTTTGAGGACTGTCCTCTAGCCCTTAGACCTCCTGCTCTAAGAAGATCCCGAAGTTGCCTGATTCTGAAACTCCTACCCTGCTACAGTGAACTGCTGCAGGACTACAACAAAGTGTTGTGGTTTAGCAGTATGATTTACCCCCACCAGCACTTCCATATTTAGACATCACCATGGTCAATGTTATAAAGATGCCTTAGTGAACAAGTGTTAAATATACTGGCATAGGTCAAGAAGGAACACCATGGGGCGTAAACATAGACAGAAGTTGCCTTTTGGATCCTTTTCTTTTCTTTCCTTCTACATGTGAATTTTTCTCTTTGAGATCCTGATCAGAATGCTAAAAAGGTATTCTTCTTTTGATTTCAAGAGTATTTGAATGAAGTCTGAAGATAAGTGAGAACTATTAACGCAGTTTCAGCAAGAAATGCACTGAGATATTAATAGAAGCACATGGATGTGTGGACATCTATGATTTTCTTTAGCTTTTATTATGACTTCTGGTGTGTGGCAAACTGTAATTATGGAGGACATGCTAATTATTTTAATAGGAGGAATTATCTTGCTTCTATTCATATTTATATACCTTTCCAGAGATCCATGGCCAGACATTCTCATACAGACTGAAATCAAGGTCCAACTTTGAGACTTTCTTCCTCTGTGAAATCCGTATGCCTATCTTTTTCTATTCATTTTTACAATTGTTCTGAAACAAACAAAATTAACAAATGTGTTTATACAGAAAGACCTAAAAGAGGATACAAATAATTAAGAAATACTGCTTTGTGATTCACTACATAATTATGATGCTGTCCTACAGAAAGTGATGGTGATGGAAGCCAAAAAGGAATTTTCCAGTGGCTGTAAGACAAACTAGTCATTTACTGAACCGAAGATTTCTGTCTTCCAATCACCTGCACTTATTGTCTGGCAGAACTGGAAGAGATGCATCACCTATTTGCCTAGGATGGGTACACAATCAGGTGGAAGTGCATGCTATCCTCTCAAACTTCTCACTTTACACCTCTTTTCTGACTGCTGTTAAAGGGTAAAAAAAACCCTAACAAACCAACCTTAAATCTTTTTGCACATGAATTTTTCCTTTTAGCAGTATCCAGATATTAATTGCAACTTTTACTCCTTATTTTCAGGTAAAAGTCTAGTATGTCTCTCAGTACTTGATCAACAGCAGCTGGAACAGTTATCAATAGATTGAAAACATATATAAGAAGAATTCTTATGAAAGATTTTCATCATTACCTGTATCTTAATTTTTGTGGTTTTACAGAGTTGTTAGCATATATATATGTGAGGGACTACAAGTCAAATCAATAAAGAGGTTGAACAGCACTGCAAAACTCAGAGGTTTTCTTGAAATACATTTTGAATTATTTCTGCCTTCTGGTGCTGTAAATGGGATGCCTGTGACTGTTGAGGATGGATGACTAGATACAGCCATTGCAATGGACAGAATCCTTTATGTAAACCAGGGAAACTTTGCTCCAGAAAGGTAAGAATTCTTGGCATGTTGTCATGAACCCCTTGAGCATTATGCATTGGTAGTGCAGAGAGAGTAGAGCTGTGAAAATAAGTTAATTTTTATCTACAAATTACCAGAATATTCTAATGCTAATCTAAAGGACTGCATACATGTTGCACATTTCTTAAATATACAGTGTATGTTAAATAAGTTGCTCAGTGAATTAAAAACAGACCAAGCTGCTTCAGGCTTTAATATAAATTCTGTTTAAAACTTAAGCCTCAGATGCAGTCAATCTAACTTTATGTATTAAGTGAAGTACTTCACAAAGGACCCTCATCACCCTAGGCTATCCCTCTAATCAGTGCACTTCCACATGATGAGTGTGATGGCCTGAATTACCTGGAGGAAGTGCTTTCTTCTCTCCACTGACTCTAGAGAGACACTGTGGAAGCCAAGCATCTCAATTAAATGCCTACAGTTAGATGAGAGCAACTTAAACTTGAATGCGCCAAAAATTTGCATATGTCTTGGATGCTTAGTGTATAACTGTCTTCCGCATCCTTTCATGCCTCATTGTAAGATGGGCACAAGGTAAAATTCCCACACCTTTATATACAGCAAAATCTAGATGCATCTTCAGATTTCACAACAATAATCTATTTTTGCCCTGGAGCCAGTCAATATCAGGTAATGAAATTCTATATGGAGGAAGAAGCATTTCCACTTTCATGTTATGATTTAGTGCTGATTAAAACTGTTACACATGGGTTTTGATGAAGACCTTCACATGGCAGTATTTCTGCATTTTGTGTTTCTCAAGCGTTTTAATTCCAACATTTTTCTTCCAATATTTGCATTTCCTTGAGGTGAGGATTTATAATCTACATCTGCTACCAGTCTCTTCCACTCTACCACGTAGTTTCTGCCTTTGTCTTCAATAGGTCAACGGACAGCTCAATCTATGTCTTATTTTAGGAGGGGTTATTCCATTTCAGATAGCTCCTTGATGGACTGTTAGCCAGTATGTGTGGTATGGGCCAGAAGTACATCCAAAAACCATTTTTTCTAATTTCAGCACTTGGAGCTCCCTAAAATTAGGGATTTGAGGTTCAAGGTATTAATTGGCTGTTTCAGAAACTAAAATATATATATTCAGTTGACCCCCACTAATTTCCAAAGTTTCACAAAGCTTCAGCTTTCTTTTTGTTTTAGTAGAAATAACAGCCTTTCCTGTGTTCTAATGTCAAAACCTTTTCCTTATTCTACTTATTCAACAATGTTTGTGTGTACATGTGCACAGCTGTGTAGCCAAGAAGCTCCAGCATTGCTTTCCATATGATCTTTCCCACTTCTTGGGTCATTCTTTGAGTAGTTGTACCAAGCTTCACTTTGCTTCTATTGGAAGCACTTCTGAACATACATGCATAGGCACTGAATACACTGCCATAACCACATTCCGAGTTCCATAAAAACAAGAAGCAAGCCAGGATGTGGTGCATAATTCCTCAGAAATATCAAAAATGAAACACAATTTCTGGACAAAAAGCCATAATATCATGCAACTTCTATTTTGTTCAAGAAAATTCTATTCTGTCCTTCTTGGACATTTAGATATATGTAGAGAAAGACTGATGGTACCCTTACCAACCTAACTTTCTGAAAACACAGAACACATTTACTTTAATGTGAAGAATGAACAGTTTTTCAGCTAATTGTTGATTCACTAAAATATTCTTCCATCCTTCATTAAAACTTTGATATTGGTTACTGGGAAAGGAAAGAAGAAATAGGAAATTACCCTTAATTTTGTTTAGATTCAAGACACTATATTCTATTGGAAATCAGAGGAAAATTGGAAATATATGATAACCTGAGTAATTTCAAGAGTCTTTTTCAATTAATTTTATTAAAAGAATAATTTTTAAAAACTCCTAAGGCAGAGTGTGGAATGTTTGGGGCCAAGCCTTTTTATGCTAAACATGGTACTTTTTTTTTTTTTTTTTGTTAAATTCAGAGTTTAAAACTAAGAAATTATTCTTGTCATCTAGTTGAAGTTTATAAAAAAGCACATCACTCTTTACTGAATTATTCTTGTCAAGGTTTTTAATTTTCTTCCTAGAAATCCAGTTTCTAGGGTTTCTAACAAAATTAGGAAAAAAAAATGGTCATTATATTATGTAGTAGAAGCAGCAATGAAAGGCAACAAAGAAGCAGCATAAATTAAATTAACTTAAATAGCTATTTATATCAAAGAAAGTCTTATTTGCTGTAGAAGCACTCACAGGCCAGCAGCTTCTCAAGGAGAATCAGATATTTGAGCCCAAACATAATAAACTCATAGGCTTATGTGAATGGGATAAATTCTGTTCAGACTTTCAATGAAGTCCTGATGCAGACTTCTCTTACCATGTGTGTTAAAACACTTGAGGAGATTTTTCAGCTGTAACACAGTACTACATAAACTACTTGGTTACAGGATTTTCATCCTTGGATAATCATTAGAGATCAAGTCCCAGCCTGTCTTCCAATCGTCACCAGAGGCATAAGGGGGCAAAAGGCACTTCTTTTGTCTTAACACATCTTCTCGGAATGCAGAAGCACAATGAAAGTTAGTCCTGGAAATAACTAAGAAATATGGAAAGTAAAATGCAATGACACCAAATGTCATAAGAGATGGAGAACTTCTCTTGCTTACTGCAGTTGATAAGTGCCCAGAAAGTATGATAATAAACACAAAATATGAACCTAAACAGAGTGTGATTATACATGTGGTATCATTAAAATTTGGTGGATCTAGTAAATTTATTTTTAATTCTAGTAAAGTTCTGAGTAAACAAATTTGAATAAAGAATACCATTTTGGCTCTGTGATTAATTAATGTACTCTGTTTTGTGTATTTGGTGAAAATGTTATTGGTACAATATTCACAGCCAAAATGGAATCAAGTGCCTTTGGACCTATTGTTTTGCTTATGTATGCTATAACAGAAAGGTCATGTAAGGTAGGAAGACAATGGATTTTAGAGAACAGTTTGACACCTTTCAAAAATTATTTAGATAAGCAATTTAAATGCCATATTTTGGGGGAATACAGTGATCAGTGCAGAAACCCTGAATAAGCAGAAATCCTTATTTACCTTTATCTGTAAAGACTTTGAACATTTGCCAGGACCTCACTGTTGGGAGCTAAGTACTCTCCCATAGCTAAAATAACATGTTTCAGATCTGATCCAGGCCTGACAGAAAATAGCTGCTATTGAATTTGTATAGAAATTGTAAATAAGGTACATGTTGAAATGAAGGTGAATACAGTGATTACTCTCTCATTCACTGACTGCCAGTCTTTCCACCTCTCAGACACATAGTTGTCTGCTCTTTGCAGTGGTTAATAGTCTATCAAACAAACCTCAAAATCTGAAATAACTGCTTCTTTTCCTCTAGCAAAAAGATAAGCAAGGCTTTTAAAAGCAGTGGAAATGGAGTATGAACACCCAATGTTGTACAGAAGTTCATGTCTGAAGGAACTGATGCCTGAAAGTGCTTCTTACTGTATGTCTTGTGTGTGGTCTACTGACCCTCAGTGGAATATCATACTTCTGGTAGCACTAAAGGAGTTAAAATGTACACCAAAAGGAAGATAAGCTGCTTGTCTTTTAACAGGAGGAAGAAATTAATGTGGCCCTGTGAGGAAAATGTCCGTTACGATTGCTTGTCCTCTTATGTATCTCCCCAGTGTTAGTAAGCAACCTAATTAAAGTATCAAAGTCAGATAAGCAAACAGCTGACAGCCTACCTGCATTGCCTTTTATGGGTGAAACTGATCATCCTGCAAACATCATGTTTGTTCTGTGATTTTGTTGATGATTAAGAGTATTGGTGGTAGTTGGACATCTTGTCAATGGCTCAGTTTTTGTGAAGGACTGAATGAATCTTTCCTTTGGTTATAAACTAGTAGTAACAAAGAGAAGAATTGAAAAAGATAAGCATTTTCCTGAGCTCTCCTGCAGCAATTAGTGGGAATAGATTGTAGAACATTTTACAAAGGAAACAGTTATAAGAACTCAGTTTCATTATTTCCTCAAAAAGAAGAGGAAATAATTTCACTGGAAATATGAAGAAGAGGGAGAAAGACTGGCTGTAATTTAGACATTATATTTCTAAGTTTAGGAGTACTCTAAGTCAAATCAGAGGAAAAAGGTTTTTAGTGAAAAGACAACATTATGAGCCTTATTTGTATGCCTAAAAAATAGCAAACTTCAGACAAATACATAGTGCTAATTCTACTGATGCAGTCTTCCAGCACCAGATTGTCAGATTCATCTGTAAATGCGTGGCAATTTTCTTTCAAATGACAACATACCTGACATTTTATGTTTGGGTTGTTTTTTTTTTTTTTCCTTTTTATATATTTCTTGGTTCTATTGCAAGCTTCTATTGCATCATGATGTGGGATAAGAAACAAGATACCACTTAAGTGATATATTCATGTTATATTTCAGCCATCTATATAAATATTAGAGAACTTAACATAGTCTGGAAGGCATAAGGACCATTGTCACTATCAGCATTCAGTGACAGGGAATAAATTTGTTGCATATATTCAATGATGTTAATTGAGTACAAGTATTAAAAGTAGAAAGGCTTACAAGATTTGTTCCCAATAGTAGAAAGTTTATGAGAAATTAAAGTTTACCTATTGAAACTCATTAGTTTATCTCTTTATAAACATTCTGCAGTCACCTTGATAATGTTGATAGTAAACTAAAGATCTACTAAAGATCAAGATTTTTGGGGTTACATTGTAAATTTAAGTAATTCCTCAAGTCTCTCACAGAGGTTTGCCTTGTTAGCACACATTTACCAGAATATGTTGAGAGGATGTGTTGCCAGTCCTAAGATACTACTGAAGAATCATTCAGACCTAAAAGGGGTTGTATGAAATATGTGTTAGATAAGATAGTAATAGAGTTCTCAGAAGAAGTTTAAAACAAAACCAAACCAACGGTTTATGATACAAGTGGATATTCATAAATAGAGCCACAGCACAAAAAGCCATGGAAACAAGCTCTTATTCTGCTTTGAAAAAACAAGAGATCTAAAACTGGAAACCTGCAGTCAGATATCTGGGAAGTACTGGATATTTTTTTTTTTTCCCTGGAGCTGATAGTTAGACTGTTCAGTGCACTTCTGTGTTAGACAACTTTGAATTCTTGTATGTCCATCTTTCACTTTTTGTTTCTGGCTTTTCCTTTTCTGTGGAAAGCACACAAATTAACTAATACAGATAATATGATGTACACTTTTGAAGAAGAATATGAATAAATCCAGTTATTTGCAAAGCTAATATTAATAGGATACTGGTTTTTAATCTTTTTCAGTGTAGCATATGAAGTCAGCCATGTTCTCAGGTTCTGGCACATGTGGATTAATCGCCGTATGCTGATGTGTGTAAGAAAATGGAGTAGAGTCAATGAAAGATGACTTCTTTTCATGTATAGCACAACTTGTGTGCTGTTGCTGTGGAATTTTATTTGCCCATTTTAACAGTCTCTTTCTCCAGAAAGTAATCTGTTTGGATTCTAAGTATCCTAAGGATTTCTTTACCGTTTTGAGGAGGACAGAAGTCTAGTTTCCTTGTTAATTTTATACAGACATACACTTAGCACAGGCTCTGATTACAATGGCCTTTGCAGTGAAAATGGCCCATGGGGAATCCAGTGTTCCTCTAATTAAGAAAAGACAAGCAAGAATTAAGAATTTGTTCTATCAATAAAATCTGCATGAATAACCATGCAAAATGGCAGTGAACTGGCACTTGTATGAAGATGTGTACTGAAGTATCGAAGGAGACATTCGGTCTTTACAAGCAGGCTGTCTTCCAAGACTCCATGTAGAGGCTCTACTACCCCTTTTCTGCCGACAGAGTTATGCTTTGAGACATGAGTCAAAATAACAGAATCTGTTTCTGAATGTGTACCATCTTTCATATTAACTGATTAAATAATTCATGTTTTGGTTATGTTAGCATCTAGATAAGAAGTAAGAAGAGATACCAGTGAAGTGTGATTGAGAACAGCCACTCATTTTCCAAACAGCTCTGTTGACTGAGAAGTCACTTCTCATCAGCTCTTTGCTGTGTCCCGTTTGCTGGAGTAGCAGATCCAAAGTGGATCCTCTTCAGCCCTTTCCAGAAATGTCTGCTGGATTAATTTGAAAGGCAATGAAAGTTGTTGTAAATCAGTCCTGATGAACTAGATTACGGAAGGTGCACAGCATCCCCTATGCTAACTGCCTCTTGTCATGCAGTAAAAGGATGTTGGGGAGAGAGCATCTTCTGACGGCACCAGCCATGAAGATCTCCCTCTATGTCCTTCATCTCTGTATATGTGTGACTGGTGTACCTCAGCCCTGATCAAATGTTTCACTTTCAGCAAAGGAAACTATTGAGTTTACTGAGTATAGTATATAACATTGCTATGAAGGGAAAAAAAAAAAATCACAGTAAAATATCATAGGGCTTATAAAAACAAAAGTGAGTTTCTGCACAGTAGAAAATTGCTGGCCAATGTCCATTCAGTTGCCTAAATATAAGTGACTAGTCCTATTTTAAGGGATGTAGGGTGTTTGACCTGGCTGCTGCTCTGAGGTGCACAATTTTTCTGTGCCTTCTGTCTTAATCTGTGAGCCTCATTCAAATACCTCAGATATTTTAAGGCATCTGAGATGACACCAGATGTTAAGCAATTGAATCGTACCTCGTCGTACCTTTTTCTGTTGAATGCATTTGTCAAACCAGATTTTTCTTAACCTTGGATGAAACAAGCCTTTCAATTTAAGACTTTTTTCATAATCAATATTTGCATGGGAAATGTTTCATCTATTAATAGAACAGGTAATGCAGCAATGTTTATGAAATCCATGCACAGACTGATTAAAACATTTAACATGTTTACCAAAAGCTGATGAAAGGAAGGGAAGATAATAAATATCTGATGAAAATCCTTAGCTGCAACAATCAGTGTGATTATTTCAACTTCATTAGATTATTGTTTTTCTTTATATGCTTAGTACCTGAATACTCAATTAATTTAAGTGCAAATTTTGTTTCTGATTAATAAGGGAAATATTTAAAATAGCTTAAATTATATTCTTTGTTTGCCTGTTATGAAAGAAAGGAAGAAATAAAGGTCATTTGAAAGAACTTTTTTTTGGGGGGAGGGGGGTGGAGGTGGGGAAACATAATGTGGTGAAACATTTAAACTTTGAGAGAAAAGAGGGAACTGAAAACTGGTGAGACAAAAAATATCATAAAATGTGTGTATTGTGTAGGAAATTGATAACTGCACTCAATGTCTTGGTCATTAGCAATGCAACTCTAGACGTAGACGGATATCTTGGATGGATTTTGCCTAATAAATTCTGCTGTGATAAAAAAGCTTTAGAAAATAACATGTATTTGACCTATATTGAATGTTCTTCTTTTTTATTAGCTAAGCAATTTTAAGGCCCTCAAGGTTTGCTTTGCAGCTGTAGGTACCTGTATATTTTTATCTGTGTTCATGGTCTCATTAAAGTCAAAGCATAATTTAGCTTCAGAAAAGCCACTGAAATGGGTGATGTTACCCCTTAAATTGTTATGATTGCAGTCTAATATAAACTCACAGAAAACAACAGGGATTATAGCTTTCATTTTCTAATTAAAGACATTTGACACATCTGGTGTCGATTATTATATCAGCAAATATAATTATATTTTCTTAAAGTTAAGTGAAAAACAGTACCAGAATTATAATGCCACAGTCATAAAAATGTGCTTTTCCATTTTCTTAATGAAAGTCACCTTGTACTGGGTGAGAATAGGAGTAAACTACCAATTGATACTTTGAGTTGTTTCTACTAAAAAGAGAGACTCATTATGTAAAATCATCTGCTGGGAACTGCATAATACAGTGGCGGCACTTAAAATGTTACTCCTGAACTGAAGGATTTTACTGTTTTGAGAAATATTTCCTCAAGTCTCTCAACTTGCCAAGGCCCAAATGTGAAGCAGAATGTGTAATAAAAAATGAAAATGAGATATATAAAACAATTACAAGCACAACAAACATAAACACTGAGAATTGTTAGTTTTGTACAAATAAGTCCATTCTTATCACCTCAGGTTCACCAATCTTTACTTCTGCTGTGAAGAATTATCTACAGTGAATGCTGAGAGACAATAGAATCATAGAATCATAG
>NW_010230181.1:24851-32711 GCF_000690775.1 Eurypyga helias | reverse complement strand
AGAACGCGGCTCGAGAATTGCCTTTATCCGTGGAACTTCTCCTCGGGGAGGGACTTGCTCTCTCGCCTTTTGTTTTTAAGCCCTTCTTTCCCATCTTCGCCGCTGCAGGATTTGGAAGCGGAGCTCCTGGAGAGTGAACCTGGCGATGAGCGCAGGTTTCCCTGAAAGCCGCGGCTCTTTCTCACTCCCTGGGAGACTGAGAAGGACCCTGGATGTCAGCCCAGTCTCCGTTTTTTGTTTGTTTTGACTTTGAGGCAGATTTCCTCTTCCAGCCCTGGGAATTGACAGGTACAATTCCTGTAGGCACCTTCGCATGTCTCAGAAACAAGACCAAAACTGTGAAGTTGACCCATCGGTGCTTTTCTTAGTTAACCAGTGGTACGCCCTTCTATTAATTGCTATTAGACAGTGCAACCTTGTAGCACAGTTATTGAATAATCATTAATCCGTGGAGGATACACAAGCCCAAAGGTTAATAATGGGAATAACAATTAATAATATTGACTTTGCCGGCGGGGAGAGTATTTTTGTCATAGTCATGAAAAAGGCACTCCTATGTATACTATGTACAGTGGTGTAAATTTGGACTCGATAGTTTGAGTACTAAATTATTGTAGCAACACCAGAAATTAATTTACCCCCTTATCTCCATGTTATCAGGCCTCTGACTTTTTCTCCCTTTAAAACAGATCTCTCATTTTAAATAGAAATGCTATGGTTTTAATCAATTCTGCCATTTTCACTAGAAAAAACATCTAGCTATCTTACACAGATAAAAATTTATTTGCCTGCAGCTGATTTGTTGTGGTGCTTTGGACCTATTAATTTCTCAGAGAGGACTTAGCTTTTTTATGGTCTTTAGGTACCAGGAGGTAATAAATGGGAAGTCAGTACAGAGGGGGCATTCTCACTTTTACAAGTCCCAACTATCCGCTCTCTAGAGCTGCCTCCTCACACAGCTACTCGGACTGGCTGACTGACTAACCGTCATCCTTCTGTTGTCAATGACCATCTCCTTTATTTGTATCACACTCTTCTGAGTGGCTGGTCAGTGAATCCTAATAATCATGTTTCATGTCTCAGAAATCTAGTAATCGAGTTACTCATTCTTGTAAATTGCAGCTAAGCTATTTGGGTTAGTCGCGTTATCCCCACTTTAAAGCAGGGAAACTGAAACAGGAAAATTAGCACATTTGCCTGAGGCCACACATGGACTTAAGAGTAGATCCAGGACTGGAACTGAATTTAGACCAAGCTCCCTCTTAAAGATCCTCAAGTGCACTGTGGAAAATGCTTCTAAAAAAAAAAAAAGAAGTAATATAAACCTTATTTTTTTCAATTTTGTGTATTAATCAAACTACACACCCTTTTTAATCATATCCCACTTCCTTTTCTAAATACAAGATGTATCCAGCGTGTGTGGCGATATCTTTCAACTGCATAGGGTAGTTTACTTTGGAAACAAGAAACATTTAATATGAGTAGTAATAGGAACAGAATTGCTCATTATTGGGTGCATGGATTTTCTCCATAATGCTCCTTCTGTGCTTTCAGTACCAAAATACTTAATATGGGTCTTAAAAATTGAAAAACATACGGGACAACCATATACTGTGTTTGAGACTTATGATTTATATCATTAAACAGTGAGTTTTACCAAGTTGTGTCATTCGTGTCAATGCAGCAAGACGTATATTGCCTGCCCTTCAGCTGTGGCACGTCATCAAAGCTATATTATGGTATGACTGAGCGCAGATGGCATGCCTAAAAAGCAGGTGTGCAATATAACTTTCCTAGTACTGACACGTAGATGTTTCCTCTTCCTCAATGTCCACCCGCAGATGTTTGCTTGCCCAGCCTTCTACAGGAACTATTGAAAGTCCTGCTCATCCTGCTCACCCCCGATGGCTGGAATTGTACAGTCAAAACCCCATACAGAGTAAGTGTTCACATATATTTTTTGTGTATTTATGCTGACAGCTCCATTCTGAGCTTTTTTCGAACCCTGATTTGAGGGAAGTGGGTGCAGATCTTATTCAAATAATTATTCTCCAATACCATTAGCATTACCTGCCAAAAATGAAAGTGGCATATGAATCACAGTAAGCCACTCATGAATTTGTGGATTTAGAGCCTGCCAAGGAACACCAGAAATACACACTATTTCAAAGTCCCGTGCGTTTTAGGGACTTTAAACAATGTGTAAAAACACTGTTGTCCAAAGGCCACCTTACTGATGACCCATCCTGTAAGGACTACAGGCATGACCGATTCAAATGAAGCACAATATTAACTGAAAATATTTCTGTCCAGATTTTTCTCTTTCAGGTGAGGTAGTGAAAGCGGTGGATCTGCTAAGTGAAATGATGTCAGAGGCCTTACCTGAGGTGCCCCTTATTGAAGTGTTCTGTGACTTAATGATGTGGACATAGCTTTTGTGTGAGAACAGCTATTGGATCCTCTGAGAAATATCACAGATACTTTCCAGTTCCTTTCAGACATGTAAATATCTTTACCTTTAGGCATGAGTATAGAAGGGTGGGGAGAGAAGTAGAGCGAGGAGTGGAGTAGGGTTAAAAGCATTCACGTAGATCCAGGAACCAAATAAATACATGCTTTGAGTTGGTTGTTTTTTTGTTGGGTTTTTTTTTTTTTTCCCCTGTATGTGATGTTAGCTGAGGCTTGAAATGAAACGTTCAATAATAAGACGAAACACTACATGAACTGCATACTTGAGTTATGTTGACCCATGGTTAGATAGAGAAGGCCATCTTCTGCCTGCAATGACAGTTGATCAACAGAACTCCCAGTAACGCTCAAATACTTATGGTGGTCCCAAGTAATATGTACCTTATCAAGTATGGTTTATTTCCAGCTTGTAGTATAAGTTTTATATGTATATACACACATAATTCTATAGCAGTGAAAAACACTACCTGCCACCTAGCACTTCTTATGTTTTCTTGCTTTTTTCATTATTTGCTTTAAGCTCAGCACATCAGAAACTGAAAATAACGTCTCAGTCTTTTTTTCCCCTCTTAACATAGAAAAACAGCAGCCTAAGTTTTGTAACCTGTTCATATATTAGTGAAACACAGCAAAAAGCTCGCTCACTAGCACGGTCTACACTTAGCTGTTTCAGCAGCTTGATGAAATGTTAAGACTTGGTTTGAGTAACCATGTTTCAGCCGGTATTGTCATCTGTTGTAGATGAAAATGGCAGTGAACAAATACAACTGTGTGGCCTTCTGTGCATATTTTAAATGCAAGCGGCCATTGTCAACTTCACCATAACCTTGTCTGATGTTTCATCTCGCTGGTGGCTCAGTGGAAGAGACTCAGATGACTTCTGAAAGTGGCTGCTGCTTTCTGTTACTTCTGCAGTCTTTTGATTATTATACTCTTTGTTGGTTAGACACTTACCTCCTGAGCTTAGGCCTATGGTGCCTTACTACCTGAATGTCTCTCCCAAAAATATTTTCATTGAAATGGGCATCTTGTCAATAATAACAATTTCATCTGTCCGTCTGCAGATTGGCTTAAGTTTCCTCCAGTCATTCATTGAAGGTTCATGGTTCCAGGCCCTGATGCTACACAGTATCTCAGTCCATTCAGCTTCTCTCTAAGATGGTAACTTTCTGCTCCACATCTCTGTTACAGGCGATCTTTTGATGACCCAGAAAAGTAGGGTGCATCCTGCAGATTTCCTCTTAAAACTTCTCTACAGAAGAGAAGATCAAATTGTTGCATCAATGACGTCAAACTCATTTCTGTATTGCCTGACTGCCCCCTCTATCTTGTGTCAATCTAAAATTTTCATTTTTGAAAGCATTGAAGGAGTTGTAACAATGTGTGTGAACCACTTTTCTTTCACAATGTCTGCTCTTTTTTTCTCCTTCCCCTTGTTGTCTGGTTTGTCTTGGCTGCTTTTAAAAATTCTGTTGCCTCTAGTGAGGGACTGCCAGATTAAACCAGTGAAGAGAAACCAGGTGACTGTCTACTTCTACAAATATAGGTTGTGTATAATAAATTCAGGTTTTACATCTATGCAAATGAAATCATCATATGATTCTGACTGCATGCATTTTTTATCAAATATGGCATATATTTCACAAATTATATTTAACTTATAGTCATGTTGCTATTCTGAATACCTAACTAGGAGTTACAAGGTGTGCCACTAGATCTTAGTAAATAGGCTGATGAAATCAGAAGAAATGAGAGAAAATAATCTTTTTTTTTTTCCTGTGTTCCTGGCAAGTCCAGTAGAAGGGCTTTTCCTGCTATAGGTGATAACATAAACACCTCACCACTGAGCTGTTTGGAGACACAAGTACATCTTGTTATGAGAAATGTAGTGATTTTATAAAGGCCTAAACGGAACATGCCCAGAATAAGGAAGTTTTAAAGCAATGTGTTTTTGGTCTGGAGTTTACCACATCTAGTTAGTAAGGCCTTCCTCTGATGTTTCTGTCATGCAGTGGAAGACATCAGTCACAATGACAAAATAAGCATTTTACTTCCTCAAAAATATATTTTCACCTCAGGAATCTTGTGAAGTGAAAATAGGATTTAGCACAATTCTTCCTTGGGGGTTTATCTTCAGACAGGGCAGTTTCAGTGTAAAGCCCTAAGCTTTGCAATACGATTCCCAGCCATAGGTGCACCATACCTTGAATAATCAATCTGTCAGTTGAGCTATGACAAGGATTATGGTGTGAAGGTAACAACTCAGTGCTAATGCTTACAACATTAACTGTCCTTGGCAATTGCTGCTGTTTTTTTTTTTTTTTTCATAAATAAAAAGATATTTTGGTTAGCACAAAGATGCCTCTGTCGATACTTGTGTTTCAGTCAGTAAGACGGTCTGGATGGTGTGAAATGTGGGACTCAGGTGGAATTTAAGCATGTGAACGAACAGGTGTGATTCAGAAAACCTCTGCTAAGCAGTTGCCTAAACCTCAAAGCACTACATTTGCCTCTCATGATTCATGCCTTGGAGTTAGTTCCTTTTCCACCTAGGATTCCTGACAGGCTTTTGGGAGCGCTCATGCCCAAGTCCTGTGGACCCCAGGACCACGACATTCCTCCACCCAAGTGCCCTGGTTGGCTTGACCTCCTGGCCACTCCTGGAGCATGCCCCAGACTCCCTGACATGACTGGCTTCTTGACTAAATGCAGCAGGTTCACAGTGGTAATGAGGGTACGTACTCCCAGGACTCTTCTTTTTTTTTTTTTTTTTTTGAGGGGGTGTATTCCACAACAATTTAACATAGCAAAGACAGAAATAATCCCGAGAAAACTCTGTGCGTGCCCCAGCCCTGGGAATAACCTAAACATTAGATTATGATCTAAGGAATCTTGAATTTGTTTGTGCTCAAGGGCACTGTTTCAGCAGAAGGGTCGAGACTGCCTTTGCTGCAATAACCATCAGGCTGATGGTCAGAGTACTCCCTGGGGTGAGAGGAGTTGTGAATTGGGGCCTTTCAGGGCAGGAGAGATGAATCCCATGATTGCGTGAGTGCTCTAATCACAGAGTTGTTATATAGAGGGAGATGGGAAGCTAGCTTCTCCTCCAGCTATGTTTTAATAAAACATAAGTTTTGAAGGAAAGATCACAGGAACCTATTTTCATAAAAAGAATCAGGGTGTAGATACTGAGTGGATGGAGGCATCTCTCAGACAGCCCTGGGTAGAGCCCTGTCGTTAGAGGTAACCCTCAGGTAAAGCCCTGGCTTTAGAGGGAGGCAGGATTTTAGATTTGGGAGAAACCTCATTCTTTTTCACTCGTTAATTCCGGTCAGCTTCTGTTGAGGTCAAGGCATGCTGTAGTGGCTGTTTTCCAAACAGTTAAAACATGGTTCTGAATACCTGGTAGGGGACCATGGGCTGAAAAACTCGATGTTGAAGCACCCAAGTTTTCTGGAGTGCCAGAATCTTTCATTGGATTAGGCCATAAGCCATATAAATCACTATCTGTTTTTTCATAACAGTTGATTTCATATTAACACCAGTATTTAGTATCTGCTCGTAACTTGTCTCAGTAGAGTGTCTGATCTGTTTTTATTTTTTTATCCCAAAGAACCACAGAGAAAACTGTTGGACTGTGTATTATTTGTAATGAAAATTCTCACTCTGTTTCCCATTATAAGCTGTAATGGCTAACATGGCCAGACACTCATACTGCTTTTGAGTCCTGTGGGATACAAGGTTAGAATTATATTTTTATGGAATTTAACTAAATTAAAATGAAAAGACATCCTAAAAATTTGACCATTTTTAGGAAAAGTGTAATGATATTCGAAGATACTTTTCCTTTAAAAATAATTTCATTTTTCCTACTTGCAAAACTGGGGGACAATACATTCCTCCCATCAACATGACGGCAGTCCAGTGCACAGATTTCCTATGCCACAGCATAACTGACTGCTTTTGCCACGTATAGGAGGCATGGGCACTGTTCAGACAGTCTCTCCCATGCATGTTTCCTTCCCCAGACCTGCTTGATACAACTGAAGAGGAGGTTACAAAGCTATCCTGGAAACCTTCCACTTGTGATCTGCATCCTACAATATGGAATATTTTAAATATCATGGGCTTTCCCTAGCTAACAAGCTGGTTATTCTGGCTATGCATGAAGATACAGATTTGGGTCTTAATTAGCATCTGTAGTTTAATCAAACCATTTACGATCCTGAGAAATCTGAACTGTAGACTTTCTGGTTTTTCTGATGACAGACAAATACCATAAATGAAAAGGAACTAAAATAATGGTTTAGTACTTAAAGCATTTACACCAGCTATGGTTGTGGTAACTTTTGTGGAAAAAACAGGAATTTGAAGATCACATTTCTTGGTATGATGAAGATTTTAATGATGATATACATGAGAATAATACATTGGGGACCTCACAAAAGTTTTTGCTGTTTAAGTTTAAACAGCATTCTATTTAATTTTACAGGTGCTAACTCTCCTGCAGTGACAATGCTGTAAATCTCCAGCTAGGCTTGGTTTTATTATAAAAGAAGTTGACCCAAAAGAGAAAATCTGGAATAAATTGCTGTGAAAGTAGATTGGCCTGTTTAGTCTGGTGACCTAGTGAAACAGAGCAGGACATTATAATCTTCAATGCAGACAGGTCTTCATTGTTGAAGGAAGCAGGAAGTGTAAAGAGGGCTGTAATTGCATATTCTTTAATAAGAAATATAATTGTTGCTTTCTCCAAACAGATCTCAGACAGATTTTAATAGTGTGCACACATTGAAAAGCCTCTGAAACACACCCTTCTACCCTAATTTGTTCATATACATTGATATATTCTAATGTATTTACACTGTCTAAAAATGTAGTCCATGTAGAGCATTTCTGATGTGCAGGGTTTCTTATCCTTTTTTTCCTTTTAGGTTGTCTATGATGCAGAGAAATGTAATGGAGAAAGATTCAGTAAGAGAAAAAAAAGGCTCACTAGATGTGGACCTTTGATACTTTTGATACTTGAAGTTTCTGTTTTAAAATAAGGGTTTATCATTGCTAACGTATAGTGGTCAGTCTTGACCATGACATCTTTCATATTCACTGAAATAGTTCCAGTTCTGCAGCATGTTTTAAAATCCCCAAAAAGCAGGTTTGTTTGTTTCAGGAAACTTCAAATTGGTACATTTGTGAAGGAGTATCATTTTCTTTGCTGAATTTGAAGGGATCATATCTTGTGTTAAACTAATATCAGTATAAATCTTGGTCAATATGAAGAAAAGTGGTGCTGTGTAAAGCCTATCGTAACTACTGAATATGAAGTTTAGCAAAAGCAGACAAGCTTCTCCTAACACAGCTTTATCGTTGGTGGCTGAAATTCAGTTTTAC
>NW_010230181.1:23499-24834 GCF_000690775.1 Eurypyga helias | reverse complement strand
CTCTAGTCATTACAAAATAAATGGTCTTCTTAACTGGCATTAGATGTATGGCTTCCCATGAACCATGGTAACTGAGGCTTAAGATTTATGAATGATTGTTTGGTTTTCATCGAACTCCCCCAATCTGTAGATCTAAGCAAAATCATGCCATATGTTGGAAATTAGTTCAGTAGTGACTGTCCTTCAGCAGCTGTGCTAAATTTGTATTTTTCTGCAGCGCCATGGACAGCTTTTTTCAGGACAATTGAGATCACAGATATATATTAAATTATTTTTATTTCCATTGAGTATCGTATTTTAAAAGCCTTGAATTCTTCTTTCTGTGAAATGTGAAGTTAGGAAAACATTAGCTTTTCATCCCAGGAGACTCATGCCTTCAATTTATTTGTAGAAAAGATACACCATGGATAGCGGACTTGTAAGATTCTCCATGAGGACTCAACTCTAGAATAATCAGTTCAAAAGTGTTAGATGTTTCAGGCTTTATACCTATAAAGCTCATGTTTGTTACATTTCTTTTGTTTTGTTTGATTACCAAAAAAAAAAGAAAAAAGGTGCATTCTCTTGTAAATTTGACATTGACTTTAGAATATAAATGCTCATCTGATAGTAACTGGTGTGAGTTCAACCCCTTTTATATCTTCCACTAATCAGTGATCTCCTGATAAAGGCTTCGATTGCTCACGTGACCTATGTGTGAAGTATCCCACTTTAGTCCCTGAGGGGTATTCAATATCATCTACCTATCTGATCAAGGAAGAGTAGGGCAGCCTACAGTATCTACTGACGATATTTATACAACTGGGATTTAGGAAGAGATTTTATTAAAAAAGTGTATCTGCAGAAAGAAGAAAAGGACTACTACTGTTTGTCATAGTTCATACAATTTGTCTTTTTAAAAACACATGTCGAGGTAGGTTGTATCTGTGCAAGCAGGAAAAGGAAATCGTGGTTTGCTACTGCTTGGCAATATTCATGCAGTGAGTCAAGTCAACAATACTGAGGTTGAGAAGAACACAAACCAAGGAGGATGCCCATGCAAATGATACATCCTGGTTGCTTCCTCATGAACCCTTCCATGAAATCTTGCTGCACCCATCTTGATTGCATATGCTAATCCTGGCTTCTTAATTGACTCATAACAGATTTATCTGGATTTCCAACTTCCTCTTCTCTTTAGAATGTTAATTAAAAGAAAAACGATTACACTTAAGATGACAATAACAGAGTTTTCTGCTGGAGGTGTTCAGAGCCAGATTTTACTTTTATTTATTTGGGACTATTTAAAATCAATGAGCTTGAGTCTGTTTTGCACTAAGGACCTTTTGATACCCA
>NW_010230181.1:13689-23486 GCF_000690775.1 Eurypyga helias | reverse complement strand
CAGGAATGGAAGACAGTTCACACAGTATATTTTCTATATTTTACCTTGTACAGTAAAATTGAGAAAAAGCCCCAGCTTTTAGAATAAAATACATAAAACAAGTCAAAAGCCAGTTTGTTTGGATGAAAATGAGCCGAGAAGGGCTCATCCAGACTTGTATATTCTCCCTGTCTTCCCCTAAATCAGTATCTGTCACTATTAGACCTGCAGAAGTAGGAAAAGGAGGGCTTCAATATTCTCTGTACGGAATGTGGAGATTTTGAGTCATGTCCCAACCAAAACAGATAATTGTCCTTTGTTATTTCTTAAGCCAGATGTGGAGCTTGTTTATTTTTACTCAGGATTTAGAAACTCTTTAAATAACAGTTATGGTTTTTTGTCATATGGACAAAATAAGATATAATTAAAGAAAAAGAAGTCGAATTAAAATGCTCGTTCTTCTTCCTTTTTTAAAAAAGAATTCTTCATTTCTATTGTGGACTTGCAGAGGGCTTTTTATTTGTGCAGGGGGTGTTTTTTTGTTTGTTTGTTTTGTTTCTCCTTTGCAAGGCACTTCATAGTCATTCTTGGTACCCCACCATATTGTTGGTGGTGATTTGTTTTTTGGGGTTTTTTTTTGTGTTTGTATTCAGCAGATTAAATCATACTATCCTATTTGGGATCTTCCCACCATTACAGCTTTTGCCACCCATAACCTTATTTTATGATCAAAGGGGAAATAAAGGGAAAGCAGTAATGTTAATAGGCTTTCCCATGTAGTCTCTCTGGGAATGGTCTTTTTATAAGTGTCTTGAACTTGACCTCTTCAGAAGGCCCAAAGGTCCAACACACATTTTTAAAGTTGCATTTAAATTTTAATATTTTTATTCTGTGAAGCCATTTAAAACCTGGTCCTCAAAACACAAAGCATAAATCTTTCAGGACAGTCATACAGTAAAATTGATGTGTGCGGAAGAGAAGTTCCGGAAAACCCCTAAAGCTCTGTTGCTTTGCTTTTCATGTTGTTTTATAGATACGTTCCCTACTACACTACCAAATAATCAAACAAAATCCAATGAATAATATTGTGATTTCATCACTCTGGCATTTGAACTTGCAAATACAATTTAGCAATGAATTAGGAGAGGAAAAGTTTTGCATTGCCCCACCCTCATTATAAAAATGTTGTTCAGAGCCAAACATTTGAGGCATTAGAAAGATTTACAGTAATAATATAAGGAGCTATAATGAACTTGGGAACAAGGGAGTCTTGTAAGAGATTCTCAGAATGAGAGAGAGGGTTTGTAAGCAATTCTATCAACACTAAATAAATATTTAGGAAGATTGTCTTCTCCTAGTGAGTCTGTATAATAACTGTAGTGCTAATAGGAACTATATGATTTGGATATGAGAAGATACGTATCTCTGAGTCCATACAACTTGTTTGTGTGGGTGAATCTAGTTCTCATTAAAGGTACTGGTTTGACTGTCCTGATTGCTGCAGCCTTCTTTCCATGAAAATAAGTCAGCTTTGTCACCAGCAGTTCATCTGAGGGCAATCTCTTCTGTCTGCAACCTCTTTTTTTGGGATGGTCAGCAAGGCAGCCAGATGTGACAGGTCAGTATAATATACTTGGAAAGGAAAAGAGCATGTGTTAAATGTTTGAACTTGACCTGTAGGTGGGGGTCACACTGTTGCCCATCACTATAATGTCAGTGTGCACTCTCCAAGCTTGGTAACACACACACACAATTCCTCTTTACTTTTCCTTTATTTACTTGTGGAACTCTCCTAGCGCCAGTTCCTAAATCCAAATCTCTGACCGTACCAGAACACAGAAAAAACTGGGGAACAGGGAAAGGCAAGGCATGAGGGAGGCAGGCGAGACTGGCTGCTGGTCACCTCTGGCACATCTGCCCTAAGACCCCCGTGCAGTGTTCTGCTGCAGAGAGAGTGGCTGGGATGGAGTGCGACCTCCTCTTCCTGACGCTTACCCTGGCTTCCTGTGTGCAAGGCTGAGCTGAGGATGTGGGCACAGAAACAGGGAATCCCATTGAAATTGCTGGAAAAAAGCTCTCATTAACTTAATGAGATTTGGAACATTACAAGGGAACTCCAGCTGGAACCAGATTTGAACCAAGTGCGAAACATTCCTGAATATACTACTGCAAACTTGTTTCAAGGAGAATATGTGCTCAGACATACAAATGGCTAGATTCTGATCTCGGTAACGCCAGCGTGAGTCTCTTGACTCATAAACTGCACTCAGAGGAATAGCCCTGAAGACTATAAAATGAAGACGCACACATGCCACAGGAGCCTGCGAAAGGAGGGTGGAGCTATGAAGATTTAGCCACACACCATGCTGGAACACCTTAAGACAGGTAGACCTGGCAGCACTTGGCTGAGAGAGGACTTTCATCCTGCCTAATCACTACTTTCCATAATTAAGTGTACAGTCTGACTGGGTTCACACTTCATTGTGCTGTACTCTAGCTATGCTCAGATCCTCAGTACCAGACTTCTTGCCTGACTCTCTAGCAAACACACTTTGTTTTCATTTCTTTAGGATAACTAGCTGAGCTGCCATGATTGTCGGGCTTCTCAGGGGGAAGAGGACTGTCTTTAGAATATCAAAAAGATAGATGGAGCAGAGAAGAAACAGATTCTCCCTCCGCCATAATGTAATAAGGCAGCAGGCTGGGCTCAAAATAGGCAGAGGAACTGCTGAATGACCCTAGTGATGACAGGCTTGGTGGCATTCCCCTGTGTGTATAGAAGACACTTGTTTTGTCCATATGTCTCTATCCCATAGCTGAGAAACTACTGTAGTGTTCTCATAGAATAACATTCAGACTGCAAGTTCAGACTGAAAGGGAAAGCCGGTCTGTTTCCATCTAGTTTATAAACTTTTGAAAAATGTCAGTAGAATAAAGATCTCTGCGTCAACTAGCCTGTATTCTTTTCCATCTGTAGAACTACCAAAAGCTCTCACTTCAGTCAAAGTTAATGTGAATTTTCCTGGAATAAGAATTGGCCCTTGATAGAGCTTTGACTTGTCACCTATTTAAGAGTGTTTTCATTATTTTCCGATTACTTACCCAGCGTTGCCAAATTTAACTTTTCTTTATTAAGTAATTTAATACTCAGAGCTCACAGAAAACTTAACTTGTCATCCATCTCTTTCATTTTAACTGATTCAAAGCAAACTCCTTTTCTTAAAGCAGATCCTTTTTTTTTTTTTGCATTGCACATCTGAACTTGCAGTGAGGGAGACTAATGCAAAACAAATAAAAACTTTCTTTTTTGAAACTTTTGAGCAAGTTAAAACACATCTAAAGCTCTGTTCACAGTAATTGATACTAATTAAAATGCTGAAGCTACATTAACAAGAAATGAAAAGGAGTATTTTGGGTCTTATCTTTTGCAGCGTGTTTTTCATCCTCAGCTTTTCATAAATGCGGAAATATTATACCTTGTATTATTTCCCTGGTAAACGCTATTGCTGTTTGGCATTTTATGGGGTGTGGTTTATAATTTTATTAACACCATCTGTTGTTTAAAAGATAATATAGAATGTTTAAAAATTACCAAAAATGCTGGTGTACACAGAATCAGGAGCAACATTTGCAGTTTGTTCTTTGCCTGGCAATTTATCTGCATATAAAGCTGACTCATATTGAAGCCAGTTGAATTTAACTCCTTATGGTTCATGTGATGCTTTAAATATCTCCACTGGACTATGCATTAAACACTATTAGTATCATGAACATTCTGTATCTGAAACAGCCTTTGCTGGCAGATCTCCCTGACAGTGCTAAAGGGTAAGGAGGGAAATTAAATGCCATATTATGAAAGGACCAAGGACCCTGAAGATCACCTTCAAACAGAATTCCATGTCTTTAAAGGGGAAAGGCGGGCCAGCAAGATGAATGAGGAATGGATTTGTTTGCATGACTTATGTTTCTGCTAGAAACGCTTAGGCACATCTAAAGGCAAAAAAGAGTTTTTAATTACAGAATAAACCTTTTTTCCTGAAGCTGAATGGAGACACAGCATCATGGGCAGGTGGTTTTACACATTTCACTCCACCCACGGCCTGAGAGCAGAGCCACTTAAAATACAAAGGCAGGAGAGGTCGTAAATACAGGAGGTAAGGGATGCTTGAGTGAACTTGGAGGAAGATCAATGATAGAAGACCAGGAGAGATGACTGTAGTTGGCCTGCCTCTTGGCCAGGTGGAGAGCTATTTCAGCTTCACTTAACAGGCAAACCATCATGGCCTTCTCTGATCTTTATCTACTACCTAACTGCTTAAAATAAATGGCCAGTTGCATTTAGGGAGAGAGACAAAACTCTATGCCAATCACAATTCGACTCTTCTGGATTTATGGGGTAGAGACAATTGCTGTCTTTTGCTAGAGATGTACAAAAAAGAAGATACTTTCCATCATGATCCCACAGAATAAAATCCGTAACACTTTGGCTTCCAGCTATAGATTTCCCATCTGAAGAATATCCTGAGGAGGACAAGTCCCCTGTTACCAAGGAACAGAAAAAACATGTCAAAGAAAGGACCATCAGCCTGCTACCGGCTTCCAGCACAAATATTTTCGACTGAGAAAAACTGCTCTTCAAACTAACAAGAATCCAGGTGACAGACATCTTACTTAACTTGATACCATAACTTTATAAGAAAAAATGGCCTAACAGAGCTATTCCAGGGTAAAAAATAATTTTCCAGCTATTCTTGTACAGTATTCATATTCTGGGGTAAAAAACCCAAACCCAAACAAACAGGCAAGAACTCTAGCATGGGGGTATACACTTTATCTTGGAATTAGGCTGATTTTTATTCTAGAGTAATTATTCTGTTCACAATGCAGAGTAATTATTCCTGAATAAAGTATTTTTTTTTATTGCAATGAAGTATCCACAGGGAGCTATCACAAAGTAGTTATCCCAGAATTGCTATGCTGCTTAACTTCTCCTGTGTAGACAAGCCTTAAGAAATCATATCCAAAAGAAGATAGAGAAGGAAAAAAAACCAAGTGTCAGTGCATGTGTTACAGCATAAAGTGTGAGTGCTAAAAGTTAGTACACTGTAATGTAGATGCTGTAAATCACACATTTATCCCAGGAAGGTACACCGTAATAGCAGCAGAAAAGGCTTTTGTGGAAACGTGCAGTAAGAATTCATACTTTTTAATTTAAAAGTTACTTTCAAATATTTCAGATATTGAGCTTTTGTCTTTACTCAATGCAAATACACTGGTTACTAACCAATTTTATGGTATTCCCTCTCTGGATCTGCTGGGAAGCTGTGATTAACAGCGATGTTTAGCCTTTTGCAATATGGCTGCCCCGGTATGGTGCTGGGTCATAACTCCTTACATGAGCTGAAATGCTCGACCTTTGTCGTGTGCCTCAACAACAAATTAAATTCAAGGGCGAGAATGAGGAATGTTTTATTAGCTGAGCTGGTACACCTCCTATTATATTAATACTTTACTGAGATGCATAGCACAGTCCACCCTCTCGTTTCAGGCTGAGTAATGTATAGTTGCAACCATGTTCATTATGTTTGGGTCATGTTTTCATATTCTTGGAACTTGTGAAAAAAAGGACCCACAAGAACTATGTATAAGTCACAAAACTCCTGGAGTTTTTGGTCCTAGGCTAGAGTTTGACTATCCTGCTACTTTATATCACACTCAAGGGTTCCTTAACTGTGGGTGACCCAGAGAGGATCATCTTCTCTGACTCCTGTCGTATCTTCGTTACAGAGGTACCTTATGGTGTCACTAGTGTGTCCCAATCTTGTCCCTGGGGTATACTGTGTGTCTCCACTCCCACAGTTGCTGTGGTATCCCTGGCAAAGCCCTTCTAACGCTTGGCCCCATGCATGGCCCAGCACTAGAGGCCCTGCCCACCCATGTGATCTAAGACACGTGTTGCAGGCAGCTCACACAGGTGGGTAAGGCAGGGAAGGAGGAACATGATGTTTAAGCAAGAGGTAGAAAGCACTGGTTCTGTTGGGAGCATCAAAACAGGCCAACCCAGTGCAATACCTACCTGCCAAGGTGCCCCAACAAGCACTGTCACTAGCTCCATGCCTGCTGTGCAGCACCTGGCCGGTGAGAGCTGGCATCTTGACCCCAGGACCCATGTTTCTTGGCTGTTCCGGGTATGGCTCACAAGCCAAACGATGCTGCGGTGGCCTCCCAGGCAAGGAACGACTGACCCTGCACCTGTAATTTTGGGATAGGTGGAGGAGCACTGTTGTGCTCTGCTTTTGCTTTTTTTTGCCTGGAGCAGACAGGTCACCCATCCCAGAGCAAAGGCTGGTGAGCACTGTCTTCTGGAAGGTCACCAGGTAGCCCTCCCTGGATCGGGAGAGAGCAGCTTGTCGTTTGCAAAGCCACCAGCCTTCCAACTCCAAGCTCTGTAAGGTCTCTGCCAAGCCTTGCCATGACCTTAGGTGCTGCCTCAGTGGACACGGCTCCGGCAAGGGGAGAGCCATGTGCAGTGCCATCTGGGCCCACACTGGCGAGGTGACCCTCCCTCCGGCGCTCCGGCTGCGGACACCTGTGCCTCTGTCCGCCTCCAGAGCAGAGCCCCTGCTCCTCTCTCCGATCTCACCCCGGCATCACTCGGGCGTCTCCCTCCATCTCTTCTCCCTGTGGATACCGGTGATGAGCTGCCGTCTGTCTGCCCCAGTTAGTCCAGGGCTTGGCAACATGCAATGTGGATCATGGTGGCCCCTGTAACAGGACAGCGGGGAAGCCTGTGCAACCCCCTGGGACCCTCAGTCGGCCCCACAGCCGCACAGCAGGTGTAGGCACCACCAGGGACTGCCTTGTCTTCTGCCACCACAGGCTCTTACGGCTCTCCACGGCTGCTCAGAAAACAGGAGAACTTTGCATTAATGTGCTTTTGATTTCAGTGAGTCTGAGATGACACCCTAAGCAATAGAATAGAACAAATAATACTCTAATAATCAGTATTGAGAAGAATCACTCAAATCCTGTAGGGATAATTTCCTCAGTATTTGAACACTTCCTAATTTCTTGCGTGGGGAAATGCGGGGAAAAAAAACCCCAAACCCACACCAAAAAAAGAGGGTTGGGAGGGGTTGTTTGTTTTTGTGAGCCTTTTGGCTCTTTTCGTGTTTTCATCTTGCTCAGCAGGACTGCTAGACCTTTCCCTTCACGTTCTGATACTTCTTCTTTGTGATCTGGATGCAAATAGTAATTGCAAAAGCATTTGAATTTTTTAAAAACATGTTACTGAACTTTTTTTTTAGACTTGTCAGTAGTGTTTGGGCTCAAATTTGAGACCTGGCTGATGAATCCCGTGCTGGAGTGATATTATTCCTATTTTTTTGGCACCAGATACTTGTTCCTATTGCTTTCAACTATTTTCAGTCAGGAAAATAAAATATTTGTTCTGATTCTGCTAATCAGCTTGTTCTTGCACACTTTTCTACGTGTGATATTGCTAAGGGTAATCTTGATACCCTTTCAAAGACCACGAGAGGATGTCGCAGTTAATGCCTTTGCAATAAATGGGGCAGTCTGCCCACAAACCGTGGTGCAACCCATTGGCTTGCATTTAGTTTATGTTTTTCATGGTTTTTCTTCGTGTAATCCTGGTCGTTAACGCTAGGAAAATGAGCTATGCTACAATCCAGGCTAATTACCATGTTTTAACACTCATTTTAAGAGTATTGCTGTTTAAAACCATGTCAGCAGGTCTCACACTGATGGGAATGCAACTCACCTTTTTACTCTGTAACACTCGCATTGCTCTCCACTCACACCGTTCCATGTCGTGCCCTATATACCTCACATTATTATGAGGAGCCTGCCCTCCGTCCATCAACCCTTGTGGCTGTAATAGCAAGAGCGTTAATTATGTACCCTTTGTCTTGTTTTCCCTTAACTTTGGGTTTTCTCTGCCACATCTTTCTAAATCTAAAATTGGGGTGGGGAGGGAGGTTTACCTTCTGTGGTTTTCCCTTGCATGACTCAGAGAAAGGTCTTTTCCTTCCAGAATGTTCCCTGCATTCCTAGAGGGAGCTCGTTTTGTGAATGCAACATCTGTTGGGATTCATTGTCCCCAACATTCATTTCAGGGATGTGCAGAGCAATCAGCCTGATCTCTCTGGTTCTCCAGTTGCATCAAGGGGATTGGAGTTGGTGTTTATGGAATTGATCATGGCCTCCTGAAGAGAAAGATGAGGATTGCAACTGAGACTATATTACCTTTTTTTTTTTCTTCTTTCAGAGAACCTTGTTAGTCTGAATCCAGTTTAATCCTGAAATGAAACTGGCTAAGAAGACTCGGCCTGCATTTTCAAAGCAGGGAATGACTGGAGTGAAATAGGTGGGCAGGAATCATGTGGTGATGGGCATCATGCTATTCATGTCGGTTCTTGAGCTCTCCTTGTCACTTAATTAAAAAAAACCCAACGACCTTAATTAAACCCCAATGTTTTTCCAAAACAGTGTGTTGCCATTTAGGTCTACTGGCCCAGTGGCAGTTAGACAGGCCAGCTATGTAACATAGCTGTGTAGAGACACAACAGTCCCTATGGGCTGCCAGTCCCGGAGCTAAAAATGGGGTTAACCTTGGCATGGCATCTCATGTACAATGAAGTGTATCTGTTTGGGTGGAACATCCCTGACCTCCTTCATTCCTTATTACTCTTGATGTTTCACCTCCTGATACCAAGGTGTATCAGAGTATAAAAATAAGTCTCCTTTGTGCACTGGGTATAAACAGAATCAATTTAAATGTGCCATTTCACTCTCACATACCCAACAAAAAGTCCCTTAAGGTTTAGGTTTATCAAGTGTGTGAACTTTACCCAAGACCCATGGTGCTGACATCTCTGTATGATTCATAAAGAGACGTTCTGTTTACACATCAGCATGAGCCTCAAGAAACAGAGTTTAGACATGGCTTGAAATACAGGACAGGAATTGAATGTAGTAATGAAAAGCATTTGATTTTCCCATAAAAGTAGCAGATACAAGGTCAGCAAGTAAAACATGAATATGCATATTACTATCAGTGCTACAGTCAGTCTCCCAATCCAAAGCTTTTATTCAGAGGCTTGTGACTCATCTATAGATATTTACCAAGGTGGCAAAATAGGCACTAGGGAGCTTGTACTTAAAAGAGGATTTTTTTCTAAATAAACATTTTATTAGAAGAATAGGTGTTCCATCTTGAATTTTTGTGAAATGAGGTAGGAAATTTCTGCAGAACATCCATAGGACTGCAAAAAACAAATGCAGAAATGGGTAGTTTTGCATTTAATTTTTTAATTTACTTTTTTTACCAAGCTTGGATCAAACCAACAGATTCCAAAGAAGAAAATAACCACTTTCAAAAACTTAAGAATAATTAAAACATAATTCTACTGTATTTTCAGGAAAAAATATATGTTATAATAAATCTCAGAAGTGTTATTTCACCTGGAAACACATTTTGAAAGAACTGCAGGTTCTCAGAAGTGTAGTCACATTAGAAGTAGTTCATTAAAATGGTTCTAACTTTTTGAAGTGTGTTAAGTCTGCTGTATCTATTCATGTGAGGTAAAATTGCAGCCTGAAAAACTTGTAAATGTCTGATAGTACAGAAGTTACTGTTGTTATAAATCAGTCTTTTCTGTGGTTAATTGATAGGGTGGAGAAGGGTGAGGGTGAAGCCGGTAACTATCTTTCCTCTCCATCAAATTTGAGGGAACATTAAAAGATGAATGAGAAAAGGTTTTTCTTAATTTTACAGCAGCTCCACAGCTCTCTGA
>NW_010230181.1:1538-13675 GCF_000690775.1 Eurypyga helias | reverse complement strand
CCCAACTTTCAGGTAAAACAGACTTTTGTTGATAAATGCCTTTATAAAGATACTGCCTTTTCAGAAGTAGCATGCTCCTAGTCTGAAGAAGCAGGATGAGTGACCTGCCTCAGATGCTGTTTGGGAACAGATATCCTGCCCCTCTCTGCTCTGCCTCCCATATGTCGGCTACTTATGTTGTAGGACACTAATGAACACTAATGGACCTTAATGATAAGGAAGTTCTGCTCAAACCAAAGGTGTACAGGGGCAGCACCACTTCTCTCCACAGCAGGACAACAATCAGAATTGATGTGCAAATGGCCAGTGGCAGATGCTTGTTAAAGATCGATGACTTTTCCTTTTTTTTTTTTTTTTTTAACCTTTTCTCATGCTTTTAATTCTTTTAAATTTGTTTTGCAGTCTTTGGTGGCTTTATAATTTAGATGACAAAATGTAAACAGGAAATGAATCTTTGAACTGCAGGGCTGCATGTCCATGATCCTGGCTTTTAAAGAACAGAGAGTGGCCAAGGTCTCTCAATACCACAACAATTTTATTTAGGCATCTCTTTTTGGTAAGCTGTGAGAGCATTATCTGATTTACCATGGTCCGTGAAATTGCATCTAGGAACTGCCTAACCTTTTAATTTCATTTTTTCTCCACCTCTGCATATGTATTAGTTAACTGCTGTGGAGCATTTGGTCAAATAGTAAGATTATATTTACATACCAGCAGTGATATGTGGCCTCAGACAAAGAGCAAGGCTGGGTGATTTTGTTTTGCAAGCTGTTTTGTTTTTCTTGAATAAATAGGAAAAAGATTATTCTGACCCAGCAAGTTTATAATCAAAGTCTACAACAGGATACAACAAGGGGCTGAGGCAGATGAATAGGCAGCAAACATGTCAAGAGGAAGAGGAGGAGGAGGAGAAAAGCAAATTTTTTTCCATAAGAAATAGTAATTTCCACTCTTTACCTGTTTGATCACTGTTTCTTCTGGGATATAGATTCCAGGAAAGATTATTTGCAAGTGACTGAGTCCTCCATCCTGCAAACACCTGTACACGTGACTAAATCCACACATATGCTTTAGAGGATTGGCTTCAGGGTTTTACACTTTTGTAACTTCAGCCTCATGTTTGATTCTGGTTTTTTTGATTACCTTCTTGCCTGGTGTCATAGTGACAAAATGGCAATCAGGCACTTCTGCTTTTATATTTACAGTAACTTTGAGTGATCATATGGGGACTCACACAGGAAAGCATAACTTGCTTTGAACCTCCTACCCTTTCCTCATGTATGGCTTAAAATAAGTAGGCACAGTTATCAAACTCTTGTCAGGACTTGTAACTTGTCTGCAATAACAAGGTTAACCAGCAATAGCAGTCTATGCTCTGTGGTTGCATGCCAGTAAAACACTGACAAATTGAAAACTGTAATGAGAATAAACACATTATGAATATACCAAGCACATTGACACTTTTACATTAGAACTGCGGTCATGGTAAGTTGCCTCATCCTAACCAACCCCTGTCTTTTGAAATAGGGCCCCATTTTAAACTTACCGTCTGCTCTAAAACAGTGGTAATAAATGTGTCCTGTGTGCCATAACCCTAGGTTTTCAAGACATGGTTTAAAATGATTTGCCTGCTTGGTGTATTCCGACTTCTCCCAGTAAACAAGATTGAAAGTTAATAACAAGAATGGTTTCATAAATGAAAACATAAATTGTCATGGAGCTGAATAGAGTTATAATTTATAGGCAATCAAAATCTTCAAGCAATAATTGTTCTATTATTTTTGTTTGGGTTTCTTTTAGGGTTTCTTTTTTTTTCCTGCAGATATGATGTGGCATGTGCTGATTAATAAAACACTCACTGAAAATCATTTTCCAGCAATGAATTCTCCTAAAATGAGCTCAGTGATTTTCTGCAAATCACATAGAGGATTCTACAGACAGAAAAGTGTGACTTCTTGCTTTGGTCTGTAGCACGTATACATGCGGTAAGGATGTGAAGGGTGGCTACTACACCAGGACTGAGAGCTAGAGGTCTAAATTTGACTCTTTGCATATAGAAGCAGAGTGGATGGGGTGGTTCAATTCGTCTCCACTGCACGCATGGTTCGGGAGAGCAGCGCAGTCGCAGGCAGCCGGTGCCTGGGCAGCCCTGGCACGGAGCAGCACAGCTCTCAGCAAGCAGGTGTGTCTCAGTCAGGAGCGAGCAGCCTTGGCAGCGCCGTGCGGGGAAGTTTGCGCAGCGATTGCCAGCCCTGGCTGGAGCAGTCATTATCTTTCTGCTTTGCGTGAGCCTTCTCAACGTCTGTTTAATTTCCCCCTCCTTCCCACCCCTCCAACAGGTGAGGTTTGGCCTGTACCTGTAGGAGACATGTCGCGCAGGAGAGGGATGGCAGGGTAGGAAGGAAACTTTGGGCCCTGGAATAATTCAGTAACCCAGGGCGATGCTGCCAGTGGCTGGAAAAGAAAGTGGGTGCTTTTGAGTCTCCAAAGATATTTGAGTTGTGGAGGATCCGCTTCCAGCCGAGCCCTGGCATCCATGCAGGACCTGACAGGCTGCCTCGTGGGTGTCCTAGGCAGCCCGAGAACTACAGCACTAGCCTTTGTTGTCACTCAGATTTGGTGAGCAGGATGTCAAAAAGGCAAAGGAAGGAGGAGGTGGGGCCATAGACCTATTATCCCTTTTTATCAGTCCGTGGAGTGGGGCCAGTACCTGAGGGAACAGCGTGGAGTGTGATTGCTCACCTCCCATGGAGAGAGGGTACATGCCTTGAGACTAGATCTGGGTGGTGTTACTATTCTGCCAAAAATTCAGAAATTTCCCTCCTTGTATCAGGATGAAACAAGTGTTTTAAGGTGACTCTGGAGAAGCCAGTAACCTAGAGGTTATTAGGACACTTACATGGAAGACGGAGACCCATGCTGCAAGGCCTGATTCAAACCAGACATTTGAACCTGCCAGAGGCCACGTACAACCGATGTCCCCTTTTCACATTCCTAGTGAACCTGTGAATCTGTGAGTTTCCCCCCACCCCTGCACATATCTCTTATTCTACCCTGTGTGAATTGTTTAGACCTCAGAAGGGAGGCCAAGCAGAAGAAATGAGAGACACAAGTCCGGATTGAGACAGCCTGAAGCTACGGGCTCAGCATCAGGAAAAATTTTGTCATTGTCTTACAATTAAAGTTCTATCCTGGGGAAGGACAGGTGGTAGCAGAGGGAAAAGGACAGCACCATTCCCCAAAAGTAGATGCAATCCCATCTTAGCCTTGATGGGAGATGGGTTGCTAATACTGAGAAGACGATGTGTATTTGCAATACTGAATGGGCAAGGCTGCCTGCCTCTGTAAATGCTTTCTGAGGGCTGTAATCATGTTGTCCAACTTCAGCATCCTGAACTAGCTGACACAGGTGCCTACCTCTTCCTGTAGGCTATACAGGGAAATTAGGCTCTCAGATCAGTTGCCTGAACGTAGGAGTCCAGTGCCATTTGAGATACCTTCATGTCACTGCTGCTGCAGCAGCAAAAGCTCTCCTGTAGTGCCTGCGTGATACCTGTCAGCCTTGGGCTCAAAACTTGGCTACCTTAAATTATTCCAAGCACTTGATTCTTAATTCTGAACAAATTAATTCAGTGCTGGGTTTCTACTTTTAATTACCTTGAATTGCAACTGGTCTGGATGCCTGGAGTAAAGCATGCCTACAGAGGTGGTATGACAACCTCCTCTCTCCCCAGGGTCTGAGCAGATCAGCCCTAATCTTGCAGAGCCCTAATCTTGCAGACCTGGCACCCTTGGGAAGAGCACAAACTTGGTTTGGAAAGCTCACACAGGAGTTTCCATCAATGCCAGGCTCTGCTGGTGGAGGTCAGATGGCAGGACTTGGATGTTTCCATCCAATCTCTTCTCACTCTCCTGTTTTATTTTCAATTTCTTTTTTTTTTTTTTTTTAATTAATGACTAACCTCATCTGTGTCTCTGGGCTGAAACTTACATTAATGCAGTTTTTTGGATCACCTTCAGATTTCTCCTTCTCAGATTGGCTTCTTCAAACAGAAATAGAAATTTACTCCTTTTCCAGTCAACAGACTTAAATGCTTTCCATTTCAGTAATTTACAGTTTTGGATGGCATTGAACTGGATCATAGAAAATGCTGAATACACCAGATAAAACTGTTGAAGTAACAGTATTAATTTCCTCATTTTGCCTTCCCAATGTCTTAAAGGTAGAAACAATGCTCCAGAATAATTTTCTTTTGAGTGAGCTGAGCTTTTACCTCAGGAACAACTTTCCTAAGAAAACTTTTTCAGGGATTCTCTTCTTTTCTACAGCACTGCCTTTGGCTACTCTTAGTAACCAAGCTAAGCGTAAACCTGTGCTGCAGATAGCAGCATCGCATGGAGCTGTGCAATAATGCAGAGCTTCATGAAGGTTAATATTCTCTGCCAAACAGACTGGCTGAACTAGCCAATAGCCACCATCTCGTACTCAATTTCAAGTGATTTAGTCCAAAACCAACTGTCAGTCACAGTAGGGGCTGTGTTACTAAACTATCAGTGCACTGTGAAGCAAAAAATTCTTCAGGTGCACAGCAAAGTGCTACCCACTCAGCACTTTGCTATAATTACGTGGATGTAACTAACAAGGGAAAAGGTGTTGTAAAACTTTTTTATCCAGTCTTTCACTGTCCTCTTGTCTTTCTTCAAACCGTAATAACGGTCACTAACGGTCTGGAACCCAGAATAAAATAACAGGTGTTAAAATTAAACATTTTAAAAAATAAAGTCTAACAGTAAATGGCAATCAAAATTAAACCCGTGTATATTGTCCCTTTATTTAATGTTTCCTTCCTAAAATTTCAGATTGTATTAGCATTGTGTAAAGATTTTTGATAAGTATGGAGGTAGGAAAGGAATGCTTCCAAAGTATATGCCACAAAGAGCTTAGTAAAACCATGTGTGTATTCACATCAGAAGGAGAAATATACTACCTGGCACTGAGGCAAAGAGTTTGCAGAAGATACAAGTGCTCTGATCGCGCTTCTTTTTTTTTTTTTTTTTGATTTAAATATTATTTTGCTCATGTTAGATTAGGTCTTAGAAGTTATGGCTGAGAACAAGACCCTAATGAATATGCAAAGAGTAAAATGACACTCTAAAGAAAAAGTTGTTATTAGAGCTCAGCAATAAACGATTTTCAAATGGCACTAACATTTCGAAAGTTATATTTCTCTTCCAGAAAATGATGAACAGTCATAATCTTAAACAGTGAAGCATCCTAGTTACTATATTACATCGTAGATAAACTCTTCTCCACTCCTCTCTTACTTTAAGCTCTAACTCTAAGGCTTATAAAATTTCCTGCAGCCTAGAAGAGTTCAGTAAATCTGGGCTTATTTTCTATCTTGAAAGATATAGAGCATCTTTAATACTTATTCTAAAAATCTCTAGAAAATGGTGAGGCTTCTCCCACCACTAATTGCTTTGTAGCCAAAGAAGTCCCAGCTACATACCGTGTGGGAAGAGACGCTCTAAAGCATAAACAGGCTGGTTCTATACCACGCCATCTCAGAGCGATGGAGCCAAAAGGAAGAACTGTGTCCATGAAAGGTTGCTTCAGCTTGCGTAGACGAGTGAAAGTTGCCCAAGTACGTAAATGAAATGGAGAAGCAGATGAGAAAATGATGCTGAAGCTTCCTCAGCTGCAGGAATCAAAATGAAGTTTCCTTGAATAAGTGTTTTGTAACCATGCTCTCTAATCCAGGAAACTATGCTAGACTGAAAGCAGAAACTTGCAACAGCCAGGTTAAGGGCCAAAACACCTGCTGAGACTACACGTTCTATCACAGCACCGATAAAGGCAAACTCTTAATGATTTCTGCTAACCTCTGAGCACCTTGTCTTTCACAGAGACAACTCACTCTTTGAGAAAGTGTTTTAGCATAAATACCATAATATGAATTTTGTAAAAGTAGCAGAGTCATAATACAGCGCACGTTACACAAGTAATTTAGCAACAAAAAGGCCACTGCCACGTTACTGAGCGAGCTGTCCCATGACCTTCCACCTCTTCTTTTGCATGACACCGAGCACTAGCTTTTACAGATATCCCTGCAATGCATTTAGACAGACATTGATTATTAGGTAATCTGCTTATTCTCTTGTTCCCTGCTTCACTTGTATGAAATGTACACCTTTTCATTTCTATTATTTAGTGTGTTTTTTTCAACAGTTCATTTACACTAGGTAGAGACAGCTTTAGCAAGCAGCAGTAATATATAATTGGGATAAATTTATCTTTTGAAAACTTACACTTGGTCTTGCATGGTTCCTCATTATTAAGGTTAGCTCTCACTCCCTTTCTCTTTTTAAAATAAGCAGTCTTGCATTTTTAGGTACCCTGCCAATATAGTTGTAAATTTAGGGTGTCAATTTTTACTTCTTGCTCAAAATTCAATTCATTTATTCACCATGAACTTGAAATCATCTTCATAACATTTAGTCCCTTCTGGCTGTAAAAAAAAAAAAATCTATTAATTGAAAAAGGCATGTCGCACCACTTTATAATGCTTAACAGTAGTGTTTTTCTGATAAGACAATTACTCATTTTTGTCTTATTTATTTTAAATAAAATAAGCATTAAATTTCATCTCCAAGAGCTCTGCAAGAGTAATACTTTAGTCGTAAGACAGTCAGAAGGGTTATTTTTACTTGGATCATTTCACGGATCTGGTTTATCTCACAGCCCGACATCTAGTTGTGTCGGCACAACTAGAGGGAGGCAAACTGTGAAGTGGGGAGTGGGAAGGAGGAAATAGAAAGTTTCTTTACTGCCAACTCCTCTGTATCATTTAATGACAACTTGCATCCCTCCCTAATATTTTTGCACCAAATCCCTTCTAGCCCAAAACAAGGGGCCCTTTTCATAGATGAGCAGCTGCAGTAACCAGGGAGGGCAGGTTACAGCCTGGGCTTTACTTTCATTAAGCTTTTTGCAGTCAGGATGCAGTCTCTACCACAAGTGACACATGCTTTTTCACAGCTCTCCCACCACATACACAAGGTCAGATAAAGTTTTTCTCTGGTTACTGGGAATGAACCACAACGTAGCCAACTCATCACACTCTAACACATTTTTTTCTGTATAACTTTAAGCCATAAGAACAAGGAGGAAAGAAAAACCTTTGCTTTTGCGTTGTTTTCCAACGAGGTTCTCAGAAAAGCACATTTTAATCTGAGTCGTCAGGTATTGGTCACCAAGCCTAATTTTGATGTGGCCTCAGGGTTTCCACCTCTCAAAGGTACTGATTTAATCACTGTTTGCCCTTCACAGACATTTGGAGGAGAAATTTTACAGTAAAACTCATAAGAATGGCTTAACCAACAACATGTACGGCAAGAGTGATGAGCATCACATAACAAACCACCGGTGAAAGAGCGGAAAATATCTGCTTACGGACCCCATTTTTTGCACATAGTGGGCACAAACAGCCAGCTCTCACCCTGCCTATTTTTCCTCGTAGGTTGTTTCTTTTAAATTGTGTACATGACTTTGGGTACCTAAAGTACTTTCACTACCACTGCTTATGGGACGCACAGGAGAGAAAGAACTTTTCAGGAAGGAACAGCACAGATTTTATTCTCTGTGGAAGAAATAACAAACTTGTGGGCATTTAAAGATCTTGTAGGATGTCTTTACATAAAGCTGGAAAACATTGGAGAAACTTTAATTTTGTCGATTCCTGATGACACTTGAAGCTTCTTGCAGCAAATAGTGATTCACAGGAAGATGATGCTGTCTGTTTCTCCATGAAAGGAACATATAAATATGCACAGAGTTCATTACTTTTAAAATGCAGACTATCAGTTAATTTTGACAATGACGTAGCTCCTCACAAATATGCAAACAATCAGGCATTTGCTTAACTTTCTGCAAGTATTTCCAAGCCTACTGTTTTTCAGCACGTTTAAATCAATGGGGAGCCTAACAAATACTTTTCTGGAAAACCCAAGCACTTCCTTGTGTTGTGCCACTACCACACTTGTCGTTTAAACCCAAATAACAATTAGACTCACCTGTGACTATTTCTTTGCTATTTGTATTACCCCTACGTTATTTGATTCCTTCCTTGTGTAAGTGGAAATGAATGTTTGCAATTAAACGTTGCAATGGCCAATGCAATGCTGAGAAATGCTGGTCTGTATCACCTTTTCTTTCATAAGCTAGCAACATTATCACAATAGCAACAAAACCAGCCAGATCTGTTCTAGTTCCTATTGCTCTAGTATACACCTAGGATGTCTGCAGATCCTCTGTCTGGTATTTCCAGCATAGCATGATCTAAGTGGCTCAACTGGATTCATGTTTTCCTCTGGGAGGTGAAGTACATTGTGCTAAATGATCTGCATTTATTACCAACTGACAACACAGGGATGTGGGCATGTGGAATATCATGGAAAGAATATTATTTGCCTCCTACATTCCCAAAAGACAGTGGAAAAGAGGAACCTCGGTTCCTTAAGGAATAGAGCGGGCCTTTGGGAATGTGAGTTTTACATCAACAAAAATGTGCACGGCCCACGTAGTACAGGACACAGGTAGAGACGAGACTATAACTGCCGTCTGGTCAACAGCTCTGTGACTGGGCTGTCACCAACAGTGCAACATTTCTCTTCATCGTACAGCTAACAAGGTCCTCTCTGACACATGCAGTTGCGAGCAGCTTTCTGGGTCCTCACAGACTAAGATTATGCCATGCGTCTTTTCTTGTTGTTACAGTTCTTCAGCAACCATGACTGAAATTTGATACTGAATGCACAGGTGTAGAAATGTGTTTTTAATGATTTTATACCATGTGTCTAAAAAGTTTAATATGCTATATTAAGGTCACAGTACTAACACCCATTCCGGTTTTTCATTGCCCTTTTATTCTGGCATGTCTGAAGCTACAGCTTCATCCACAGCCCACTGAGGTCAGCAAGGGTCTTCCCTTGGCATTGGAGGGCATTGGATCAATTGTCAGTTCCTCAAGACAAAGACCCTGAGTGTACCAGTAAACTAGATGAGTTTGCTGGGTCAGGGACAGCTTGCTGCGAGTTCATAACTGTTAACTGAAGAGTGAAGACCTTGCTCAGATCATGGTTCTACGAATACGACGAATAATAAGTGAAATTCAAACTCTGAAAATATGCAATTAATTTCCGTTCCGGAGAACTAAGAGAATCCAGCAAGAATGGATTCTCAAGTACTGAGGTGACCAACATTTCTAAATTACACCAGCGTGCAAGCTTTTGCTGAGTAAACTATAAACTTCCACGCTATTGCAGAATGACTGTTAGTTCCTGCCCCATAAAATCTAAATGTAACTTTTTTCAAAGAGTTAATCAAAGTACACCACCAAGAATAAGTCATTTCAAGAATTACCATCAACGAACTCATTTGAACCCAGCCCAGCTGCTGCCTGCAGCTTCAAAGAGATGTACCACTTATTTCAGGTCCTCTCCCACTCCTTGTTGTCCAACACACCTCTCTGGAAAATGGGGAGAGCAACAGTTACAGCTACGGAGAAGTCTGCAGGAAGGTTGACACCAAAGATGTGTTTTTCCTTTCTCAATGTGCTAATTTTCTTTTCACTTTTCCAAACAATGGCTGGTACACGCTTGGGCAGGCTTGTGCTTGTGGCTTGATTTACATTGTACGTGCCAGTTAAGGAAAGTTTCCCCCAAATCTTAGATCATCTGTGGTTAAGGGCCATGGATATTACACTGAAATAGTGGTTTTGTTTAGTTTATTTACAATATCTCCTTTCCTTTTGGACATTTTTAATTAAATGAATATCTCTGTCCCCACAGAAGAGCTGTAGTAACTTTCAACGGGAAAGTAACTTTCTGCCGGTACTTTTTTTCTATGTTTTCACTTTAAAAAATGTGTGTTACGAAAAGAGCTGCAAAGCCCCCGACCACTTGCAAATAAAAGAAATTGTAATTGATTCCTACAACAGTGTAACTATTCTTTAATATTTGCCCTATTCACTAGGAGTTCATTAGTGTAACAACAGCAATCCTGTCAAAGCTTTTTGTAGCAAAACAGACCAAGGGCAAAGGATTCATGTAAAGGGACAAGAATGTAACTAACTCATACGTTAGTCAGTGATGTGAATCAAGATGATTCTGGGTAATTAAGTAAGTCTGAAGGAATTTAAGCCCACTAAAAGAGAGCCAAGATTGTCTAACACACTTTTGGGCAAAAGAAAGCATAAAACACACCAACTTACCCTAGAATTCAACCCAACCACTCTTTAAGGTACAGTACTGTGTAAATCTATAAATCCAGCTACTACAGGCTCACAGATTGCTGAATGTTAAGGGGATTCTGTCAAGGTGTTTCTCACTATTCGGAGAATATTGTATGCAAAACAACTAGAGATGGGTGAACTCATTTTATCTCATTACAAGCCCATTCAAGACCATTTCTAGTCGTGAAATATTATTAGTTTTTTGTTCTTTTCAGAAGATGATCACATAGAATAATATCTAATGATAAAATAAGGGAAGTAGAAAAGAAGAAAGAGGCATAGGAAAAAAAAATTAACACAGTGTGAAGAATGGATTAGATGATAGTATGGACAAAGGATCTGAAAGGAATGCTAGTAATATCTTCTACTCATGGTCCAAAGAAATCTGCCACATTAGGTAGTGGTGTGTTTTTTCCTATGTGCTAAGTTACGGTACAGTCCTAATTCTTACTCAGGGAAAAACAAACAAGCAAAAGTTTTAAATTCTATTAAAGCCTGCAAAGTCAAGCTAGCTCCGCAGAACCTGTGGACCATTAGAATAACATAAGATGTTCACAGACGTTGAGTTTGCTCAAGACTAATGATTATCCCTTGTGAAATGCGAACTGAAATCTGTTTGCCTAGCAAAACAAGGCCTTTTTCTTATCCCCCTTCCCATTCACAGACCAGGCATGTGTTGGCTTGTTACTGTAGTTTATGAATGTTGGCCTTTATTTCTGTGAAATTGGTGTTATCAACTTCATTTGACAAAATGTAAAATTATATGTAAAGCTGACAGACTTGGAAAACATAATAGAAATTAAAAGGAGATAAACATGGAGTTATGAAGCTGTGTTCTCTTAAATAGCTTTTTTACTCTGAAGGGCTACATAATTACACCAAGCCATATGTGTGTCTTTTTTTTCTTTAATATATATTCCTAAAACTGGACAAGTGCTAATAGCACCGCTCAGGAGAATGACATCTATCATCCAGAAAGTTCTCATTATAGCATACTTTATCAGCTCAATGATGAAAAAAAAAAATCAGCTATAAATCAGAATCTCCAATTAATGTTTTAGCTGAACTTAAAATAATATTTTAAGGTCTGATCAGAAAAGTGTGGGACTAGGTAAAACCAGCCACACTAGGTGTCACTTCCCTTTTACCTGTAGACCTGTATGATGAATTATAATGTTCACAGATAACACAGGACAGGTGGAATTTGAAAAATACTTCCCATAGCATAAATCATGTGACATAAACTAAACACTCCATAGGTTATGGGTTTTAGTATTCTGGAATCAAGATTTCTTATGCCAATTGGTAAATTTTTATGTTCTGCATTGGTCTTTTAATAACAAGCTATTTGAACTTTCTATCTAATTGGTCTCATGTTAATAATTATGTGGGGTTAGGAAAGCTCTAATTCTTGACTGTACATATGGGAGGATGTATAGTTATGACATTCCTGTAAAATCTTCGTGAGAAAGACGTGACCCAGGGCAGTGAGGAAACTTAAGAGCTGACGAGCTGGGCACAGTGCCACGCTGACGTAGCTGCCCTGTGCCAGCTTGCTGTGCCGGCCTGGGTGGTCGCCATCTCTCAGAGCCAGAAATCCTCCCCAGAACCCCTTGCCTGAGGGTGGCAGAGGAATTTCTAGCTCCAGTGCTTTTATGGGCTCCATTTTAACTATGTCAGTGTGTCATAGTCTTTTGGATGCTTGCTGTCTCAGACAGGGAAGCTGCTTTTTGCAGGTGGCGGGCTGAGGCTCCATGGGGCTTGCAGGACTCCCTGAGAGTCACCGAGCAGGGATTTGAAGCCCACATCTCTGTACCACACACAGGAATGAAAGGAAAAATTTTC